>NC_057812.1:318776929-318803336 GCF_018294505.1 Triticum aestivum
AGTGAAGGCAGTGGTGGTTACCATGACAAATCAACCTTAGTTGTCGTTTTTATTTCATTCCTCTCCCACGGGGCAGTATGATCTCATGATATGCCTTGTCATGCTACAACAGGCCACGTCCATGTCACTTGGTGAAGTTTCTGCAGCTGTTTCTGTCTTGCTTGGTTTTGCACCACCTGCCATTCTTCCTGCACCTTCTTCTGCAAAGGTTATTTAACTTTTGTGGTTTAGCTAGCCTTTGTGTGCATTGTGCTACTCTATCTAAGCTATGCAACCTTTGTCTATATTGATTTTCAGTTAAACAAGCTGCTACTCCCAAACCCATTTGACAGACCTCGTTCTGTTTTCTTGATGCAACTTGATGGATCCCATGGTATGTTAATTTGCTGGGAATGATTTTATCAGAATTATTCATGCATTTTGATGTAGCCACTAATGTTGTCTCTCTTGATCGTATATCAGACTATGTTAATGGCTTCATATCTGATGCCGGCAGTATTTACAAAACCAAGATTGATGGTGCAAAAAGTGCTGCTATAGAGCTTTCAGGTCTGACTAATTCCTGAGCATGTCCCTGCTTTTGGAACTTGGATGCCCCTACTTCTGTATCTGCCTTGTTGACACATAAGTATCATTGATCATGTACCTTGCAGATAAGGATGAATTGATTGTCATTCGTTCGGATGAATCTTCTGGATTAGATGTTCTTGATAACGAACTCGCCAACTTGGTAAGTACTAGCTAGTTGCCCATGCATTGCAACGGGGGCATACATATTCTAGTGGTTCATTACCAATCATGTTCGACATAAATCTTACACCTATCATATTCTAGATTTTGCTAAGATTTTATTTGATTTGAGTATGGGTATGGGAAGGAAAGTTTTGATTCAGTTGAGGTTTGAGGTTTTGGTAAGATTTGATTTGATTTGGGTATGGGTAGGGGAAGGCAAGGAAACTTTTGATTTAGTTGTGGTTTTGGTAAGATTTGATTGAGTAAATGTAGGAGATGGAGGAGGGGAGATCGAGGGTAGGGGGAGTTGGACGTACATACGTACAATCCCCAACTCCCCTTTAATAGTAGAGATGTACTATTTTGTTAGGAGGAAACTAGTACCCCCTCCTTCCCGATATGTTAGGCGTATTAGGAACTGCATGCAATTCCATAATGTAAGGCGCACAGTTGCGGCGTCGCTAACGATAGCTAGTTTTCAGGAAATAAAAAAAAATACGACGACGACCCTCTCTTGCGGTTAGTTCCCACGAGCACCCACTCGTCTCTCTCTCCTTCAAAATTTTCTCCCCATGAATGACCCACCTCACTTGCCTCCCCCGCGCAATTTTCTCCTGCGTGAAGAACGCCCAGCACACCATTTCTCCTTCCGATCTTTCCCACCTCGTACAGACATCAATCCATGGCCAGGCCCCTCAACGGCGGCGGTGTTGGCGATGACGCTCCCGCCGGCAAAGGAGTTGCTGCCCATCTTGCCGCCGACGATGGCATTGCTGTGCAGCTTGCCGCCGATGAGGCCGGTCTCGTGCGCGGCCGTCCCAGTACGATGGGAACAGGCAACCATGATACGGCCGGCTCGAAGCTAGCCCGACCAGCTAGACGACACGGAGGTTGGACGTCGACGGGGAAGACCGGGACCTGCGACGACCACGGCCACGACGACGGCGTCCGCAACGGCGATGGTGATGAAGCAAGAAAACATAAAGGACAGGACGACGCTCTTGGCGGCGGGTACGGCGACGGACTGGGTGATGGCCGCATGATCTGGGAGGACTATATCAACAAGGTCAACAATGCGCACGAAGTTAACTCGAATGACGAGACCAACGATGGCGAATGTGTCGATGAGCAGGACATCACTGCTGAAGGAGCCAATGATATGATCAACGGAGATGAAGAAGTGGATATGAGCTATGTCTATGGCGTCCTAGAATCTGAGGGCATGAAGCTATGGATGTATGTGCCAGACACATATGCTACTCAGGTACCGGATTCCCTTGAAGATGTGCAGGTTGAAGCAGAGAACGAGCTGACGAAGCAGCAAGCTATGGACGTCGACCGTGCGGACAATACCGAGGTCTTCGAATAGCAACAGTATGTGCCCGAGCATGATCAAGATAGCCAAGTCAGGATCTCATCGAAGAGACAATAGGAGATGATACTTTACATCTTCCCAAAGAGTGGTACTCCAGTATTGAAGGTAGCCAAGTCCCGGATTTTCTTGAAGACTTGAGTGTTGGTGCAGAAGAAGATATGTCAGCTCAAGAAAGTTTCGAGGTTGAACAGGACATCCTTGCAGGAGAGAGCCAACCACCGGACTCCCTCGAGGAAATTGAAGCAGAGGTAATAGCTTCGCTGGGAGTGGCCAGAGAAGAGCAAGGTGAGGCCGAAGCAGAGCATGATGATGGCAACGAAGGACACATTGAGCCTGAAGAAGGGCATGACAATGCTGAAGAAGAACTAGGTGAGGGTGAAAAACCAGAGTCTGTCGTACGGAAGGACATGCTCAAAATTATTTTGCCCCTGTACTTTGAACCTTATAGATTACCTATTGAAACTGGCTTTCACCTTACATTACCTAATCCGTGTTAGATTTGTTCGGTCCCCTAGCCTGAAATAGTATGAACATTTATCTTTTTGTAACATGGTTTACAAATCAGAGTTCATTTTTTTGCTTATGATGGAGTATGTTTTGTAGCCTTTGTGAGTAGCCCATGCGTGCTATTTTTGGAGTAACACATGCTACATTTACAAATTCCCTCCCCTGCACTAAGATCCTTTGAGTCAGTTTGGTACATGCATGGACTGGCTCCATGCATGGCCTGCTAGTACTGCCAGCATGAATTTTTTGACACAAGGAAGCTAGGAGCAAGACAGTAAAGACCAAGAACTCCACGATTACTCCTGAATTAAAGGTTAGCACTCTGATTACATTAAGTGCACAGGATCTTCTGACAAGAAAAATGACAACACATCAAACTGAAGCAAATCACATTAGCAAATCTGATTACAATACTCACAAATAAGTTTGCAACTCTGATAAACACACACTGAGCTCCTGAACATAACAAATTGTCCGACACTATATGAAAATAAAGAGACAATGCAGCGAAACCTAGGAATTGACGACTAAGAAACAATGCAGCGAGACAAACCAATTGATGACTAAGTTTGCATGAACTAGACATTGACAAACTCATTTGCTTGCTGCACTAATTCTGGATCACATGCAAGTGCAATGGGGAGAACTCCATTCTTCTGAAGAACACTTATCTTTATGTGTGGAATAGCATAGTGATGGCTGCCTCTCTCCTTCATGATTTCCTTCATGCAAGATTGATGTGTGAGAAAAACACGATTGGATCTCTCCACAGGATACTCTTCGAATGCTTGAGTGACTTTAGCAACAAGTTCGTCTACGGTTTTCGGAGCTGACTTCTGAAACATTGCTTGCATACCCTGCAATAAAAAACAAGATCCATAATGTCTTCAGCAATATGTTTGTGTTTGCTATTCATAGCTGAATTCTGGAATATGGATTTAATACCTGAAAAAAGACCAAGATCCAAAGCATTTAGATCAGGAGAATTGGGTGGCTGGTACATCAGTCTTATGTCAAACCCATCTGCAGTTGCTGCTTCTTTAAACACAACATCATTGACATCAATATGGGTTTTGGCGTTGTCTTGCTGGATGAAAATAGGCTCCCCAAATTCCTCAACCGGCCATTTCTGTTTAATGGCAGGCAGGAGCAGGACCTTGTTAACAAGAAACTCATGGCTATCATTCTTTGCGACAGATATCATTGCCTTTGTGATCATGGTACCAGCACCCCTGTGCTTGACCTCTTAGAAGGCTCTCTAGTTACAAATGGAAACATTCCAATTTTCCCATCAAATGTGCATGTCCCAAGTGCATCAAATCTAGGCCTCGTAATTGCTACAAGGAACATCACCTTCGGAATAAATCCTTTGTTCCTAATGCCCCTTTTAGGCTTGTCCTCATCAAGGGCCAAGTAATATTTCTGACATCTTCTAGTCATGTAGAACCACTTCTCATCGATATGCACCGACGCCCTCTCATGTTTTCATCAGTCAATGTTGGCTTGATATCGTTCGTGTCACGCTTGAATTTGCCTTCCTTAAACCTCCTGTGTAAGGTGCTCTTTGCAAAATTCAGCTCCTTGGCTAGGTCATGCAGAGTGGTCCTTTTCATCACTGGAATTGCAGTAATATCATCTGGGTTGATTTAAACTTTCTTGCGGCTACAGTGCTTTGCCCTCTTGCTAACAACGGCATTCACCCCTCCACCTCTCTGGCCTTTTTTCCCAATAGAACAATGCTCGTGCATTGCAACGGGATATAAATATTCTAGTACGTTAACTTGTGATTTACCTTTCAATAATAAAGTGATACTGTAAATAAATGTTCATCAAATTCTGACCGTGAATTACCTTATGTTTTGATTAGAAGTTTGGTAAGTTTAGAGTGGAATTGGTTCAGAAGATAAGTAAATTAAGGTGATGGATTATCATATACATGGAAGGTTGGACGAAGGGGTGGTGAGAAGAAAGGTGAAATGGGAACCTTGTGTTATTTTTAAGTAGTAGAGATAACGCTGCACACATCTCTGAGAAACACCCATCTGTGCTGCCACTTGTAGTGAAACACCTCGCTTCAATATGCCATGAGTACTCCTATCCAAAGGCATGCTGTATATAGTCCTCCTTTCATTGTCTGTGCACCATTTGCGCTTCCTCTGATCTGTGAGACAAGAAAAAATTTACAGCATGTCAGGCAACAAGGTGTGTAGCTATCACAAGTCTACATAAACTTGGATGACAAATGACAATGCTGGATGTACGTGTACTGTACTCTAACTCTATTCACACGATGCCAAGTGCTAGAGGGCAACAGCGAGACACGATGATAAACGACGCCGACAAAGGCAGGCTAGCGCAAAAAGGCCCTGCTTGATTCCATGCAAAAATAATTGATAACCTAGTAGATAACCGGCTTGAACTACTACTGCTAATCCTATTTGATTACAAATTCTCAGTGTACATGTGCTTATGCCAACAAGGAACACTGATCAATTCAATCATGAAAAAGAATTAAGGAACCCACACAATTCTGCACCTGAATTACATGCATTATTTAAACACGCTGTAAAACAACAATCAAAAAGTGATGTATGCTTGAAAGAAACGTGGCTGCACTCAAGCCTCAAACTGAAAAGAATAGGTTTCGTACACTTACTCGGACCTGCGCCACCTCCTTCGCCGTTGCCATGTTCTCCGGCGCCCTGCTCGACGTTGCCATTCTCGCCGGTACCATGACCGCCGGTGTCATGCTCACCTTTGCCATACCCTCCATTGCCATGCGCGTTGTTCCCTTGATCCGAGTTGCCGTGCTCGTTGTTCCCCTGATCCGAGTTGCGGTGCTCGTCGCTGCCATGAACAGTGTGGCCATCGTGAATGATGTGCTGCTCGGCGTTGCTCTGTCCAGGCTGAAAGTTATGCCAATTTCCCAGCCAGCCTACGCCGTGCCCAGTCAGGCCTGGTCTCCGGCGACCATGCCCGACATCGACATGGCCGGGGACATAGCGTCCAAAAACACCACGTCTGACGAGGCGACGGTCAGCATGCACGCCAACATGGCCCTGACCGGCAAGGTCTAGTGTGCGTCCGATGCCGCCGATTCGGACATGCAGGCTTGACGTGTGTCCACCTCCTCCAATGTGCGCCTCTCCGCTAGCATGATTTTTACAGTGGTTTCTGTGAGCATCGTCAGAATCTTCTCCCTCGCCAACGTCTGTTGATGCAGATATCGTTGAAAAATTAGAGATTGACAGTACTCCTGACATTCAGATCGATAACTAGGCAGAAACAAATCCATGTGAGGAAACTAACCTTCGTAGGTGTCAGCCCATAGCAGATCATTGTTGAGATCAATGACAGGACCAGTGTAATTGCCATTGTCATCCCATCTAGGCGGCAGATTCAGGTCAATTTCCACCATGTTTACGAAAGCATACAGCAGAGAGATCTCTACAGCAGAGGGAGAAGAAGCACAGGGAAGAAGCAGGGGGAAGAAAGAGAAGTTAGTGGGGAGCGCTGTAAGTCACGATCGATGGTTGAGGAGCTTTCCAAATTTGAAGTTTTGACGGCCGGCGCGGGAAAGAATTGGCGGGGCGAGTTGGAGGCAATCTGAGTTTGGGATTGGATCGGTCAATCAAGACTAGGTCAAAGGAGATCATGCGTGTGCCTGCCTCTCTTTTTTTCCAGTCGGGGATGCATCCCTTGTACGACGGCCCCTGTAACAAACGATGCGCTAATTTTCGTGCAAATTCCTAATATGCCTAACATACTGGGAAGGAGGGAGTACAATCTAGAAACTAAAAGTAGAACAATTTTTGTGCAGGCAACCTGGTTGGCGGGATCCTATCAGAAAGCTGATAGCAAATTAAACATTCCCTTGAAGAGTGGAAACAGTCTTACTTTGTTCCTCACTAAGGTTAGCATCGCTTCATCATCCATTTGCATACTAACATGAACTTGGTTTCAAAAGAACATAACTCGTCTCTGATGATGCATTGTTTTTCTGTTAAAATTGGATAAGCTCACTTCCTAGTTTGTGCAAAATTGACCACTAAATTGTGGGCATTTATTTAACTGCATTTGCATGTCTACACAGGAAGCAGACGTTGAATTTGCATCCAGCTTGATCTCCCTTCTTAAAACCATCGAAAGGGGTATTCAGGTTCACGAAGATTTCTCAGGAGGCATGGTGAGCCCTGCAGAGTTATTAGTATGCCACTTCACGGGCATTAAGGTAATTATAAACATAAATCTTTAGCCGCAATTTGAATATCCTTATTAACTGTGCACAGCAAAATATTCAAGAGACCCTGTCTCTTTCCTTGCCCAGATACCCTTGATATAAGCACATGACTCCCCTATGTTAGTGATATAAAGTTACTAATTTGACCGGTTTATTTAGGCTCTGGAAGATGAATATGGTTCCGCAGAAATTGTTAAGCAGGGAGCTGAAGTAGTTCAGACAGCTCTCACAAAAGCATTTGATCAATTGCAGGGAGCATATAATGGTAAATTACTTTGTGCGGTTGATTGTTGACTTGAAACATAACCTTTGCAATCAGTACACTTGTTATATTTGCAGAACACTATTGACAGTTGATTTTTTTTCTGTTTCGACATTTATGATGTATTAATATAGGAAAAATTGTTGGACTGGTAATATCCGCTAAGGAGGCTTCAACATCCTTGGCATCCATCATCGATGCACCGTCTTCATTGCATATCTCAAGACGGCTTGCAGAAGCATCTAAAACTAATGCTACAGCTTCTATAGCTGCTATATATCTTGTTAGATTGAGTCTTGCATGGATTACAGGGATCATCCTTCTCGTCTCAACTCTCATTGGGGTGAGCATGCTTTCTTGTAGTCTTGTCTATTATTGATCAACTTTGGCGAAATGCAATCTATGACAACACTATGTGCTGATTGTGCAGATTTGCTTGCTCATGAACATGCCGCTTACGAGGGACACACTCCTATATTCAAATGCCAAGATTGATTAGTTTGTGCTACATACGAATTTTCACACGATGACATGAAAGTTTTCAACAGTCATGCTTGGTTTTTCCTTTGGATCCTGGGGTTTACAGTAGGAACGTGAGTGTGGGCTTGCTGTTCATGCAGTGTAGCATAAAAATACTGTTGCTATGTCCTTCATTTAGAATCATACTGCCACTGCCTGTTTGGGCTTCTCATGTTTTTCCGTAAATAAATAACAATATTCGAGTGGGGTTTATTTTGTTAATATCGGTCATGATTGTATTTTTGCAAAAAGCAGTATCTGAATAAATTCGCCACTCGAATATTCATTGGGATATATTTTGTCTTCATATATGACGTTAAATGATTTATTGAGTTGAAATTTCATATAAATTGATTAATCATATGTACTGCAAGAATAGGGAGCATACTGCCATGTTTTGATCAAAATCCGGATCATAATTGTTGTGATCGATGAATCATGGGCGATATTCTAGCCTGGCTGTGGCACTATTGATCTAATGAAGTTGCCAACTCTAGCTAAGCATGCTATATCTTTGAATTCTAGTATTTGGCTGTAATAGTTTTCTATGGAAATGTGCGCCCCTGTTTTTTTATCCTATATCCGGAACACTTTTAAAATTAGTGAAGACCACACATATGGCCGTGCGTTGCAACAAGAGACCGCAAGGCACACGGATCATAGGATCCTATGCACACCAGATAGCATTGCGGGCCCTCTTTTTATACCATTAAATCGCTCCTTTTCCTCTTCCTCCTCCATCCGTTATCTCTACCTCTCTATTTAAGCTTGCCGATATATGTGCTTCACGACAGAGCAAATGCAGGTTGCTATGAAACAGGGGTAGCCAGGTCGATAAACTGGGTCATGAGACACAGATTGTTGATGACAATAATAATGGACCGATTGATAGTATAGGGTAATTCAAGACGGTAGTTTGGAACATGAAACATGATCCGAGTCAATTGTTCTGGGTGAATAACACAAACTTTAGATTATTAGTGCATATTAAAATTTAATAGTAGAACATGAAGAAATAACATTATTCAGTGTTACTAATGATGCCATAGCCTGAACAGAACTTATGCCATGCAACTTGACATCATCGGTCAAACATAGTATGTGTGCTACATATACTGTCGATGACTGTTTAGGCATCTGGATAGTGAGGATTGCTCGCATATATGTGAAACCATGTTTTTTTATATTAGTGGACACTAAAACATTCACAAGCTTATTGTGAACCTAAAATACTTGAACACGTCACTACTTTATATTCGACTAGTAAAAGGCATGACAATAGTAATACAAACTTTTTTGTTAAAAAGCAGCTGCACAAACCTTGCATATTTCAAAGAAAACTAAATTTCATCAAGTTGGAAGTGGGGGGCGTTTCTAGATTAAAGTCGAACCTGAAAGCTTGCGTCGATGGATCCCCTTTGTTATACTTCGAGTTGTAGACGGATCACTCGCTTTGCTCTGAGTACTACACGAATCGGTCTTTCACATGAAACATTGTTATGACTGGTTTAGCTTACGGCCGTAGAAGGCCCATCGCGCAATCTTAGCCCATACGTTATCTTAGGTTAATTTGTATGCAAGTTATCTAGATTATAAATATATGCTGTAAGACTTTTTTTGAGATTAAGCAATAAGAATATTATTATCCCTATTGCCCAGCTCCCAGAGGATCCGGAACCCTAGCCGCCACCATCTTCCTCCTACGCGACGGCGCCCAGCCGCCGGCGCGCCCGCTCATCACCTCGCCCCGCTCCATCCTTTCCCTACAACCTACGGAGCAGGTCCGGTAGGATCCCTGGTTCTACCAATTTGGTATCCAGAGACTCGGTTGCGATCATATGATCATCATCATCCACGCCAACGCTGCCCGGCGGCACCACTGCCCCGATGACCACTGCCCCGATGACCACTGCCGGGTCCCCAACGCCGCCGGCCCCGATCACCTCCGCGCCGCCGGCCCTCATCACTTCCGCGCCGCCGACAACCTTCGTCTTCACGCTGGAGGAGATGACCAGCATCCCGCGGGACCTCGTGACGGCCGTCCAGGGCATCTCCCTGTACCTGACTAGCCCGTACACTACCCCGCCGGCTGCGCCCCTGCCTACAGCCACCCGGCGACGCACTGGCCGATCCAGGCCGCGTCTGGCCCGAGCGGACCGCCCCTGCTGCTGTTCCAGGCGGGCTACACCAGCGGGCCTCCGCCGTCGCTGCACCTCCAGCAGTCCCCAGCCGCGGGCCAGCTCTAGCCGCCGTGGCCGCCGACTTCTACACCGGTTTCCACCGCGTTTGGCCGCTACCCACAACAGACGCAACAGCCGCTGCAGCTCCAGGCGCCACCTCTGCCCAGCGTCGGACTGTCATCCGCCGCTCCGGCCGGCCTGCCAACACACCAGGTCCGGTTTCTGTCCTCTCCGTCGCCATTACCGGCGTGGGCGGCTGGGTCTTCGCCATCACCGGTCTACACCACGGCTCCAGAACAGTCGACATCGTTCCCGCAGTTCGGCAGGCCATCCGGCTCCGCGGGTCCCTACCCGGAGTACTCCGACCAGGCGCCACCCGCCTCGCTGCTCCGCCCCTCAGAGCCCTCTCGACACGGCGCTCCGACGCAGACACCGCCACGGTTCGCCAAGATCGGCTTCGCCACCTATGACGGCACGGAGGACCCCCTCAACTGGCTCAACCAATGCGACCAGTTTTTTTGCGGGCAGCGCACCCTCGCATCGCAGCGTACCTGGCTCGCCTCTTACCACCTCCGCTGCGCGGCCCAGACGTGGTATTACGCTCTCGAGCAGGACGAGGGCGCCATGCCCCCTTGGGAGCGCTTCCGCGAGCTCTGCCTCCTTCGCTTTGGGCCTCCGGTTCGCGGGAGCCGCCTGGCGGAGCTCGGCCGCCTTCCCTTCACCTCCACGGTGCAGGATTTCACCGACCGTTTCCAAACCCTGGCATGCCATGCGTCGAGCGTGACGGCGCAGCAGCGGGCCGACCTCTTTGTCGGTGGACTTCCGGATCACATCCGCGTGGACGTGGAGCTTCGGGGACCCCAGGATCTCCAATCGGCAATGTACTACGCCCGCGCGTTCGAGCACCGCGCGGTGGCCATCCAGCAGGAATCACCGTCTCGGACGCTGGGTCGCTATCCGGGCCGGATTCCGTGCAGGGTCGGCCTGCGCAGGCTTTAACGCGGCACCCCTCGTCGCGACCGCGGCGCGCCCGTTCTGTCGGCTCACCTCAGCCGAGCTGCTCGAGCATCACCGCCAAGGGTTGTGCTTCAACTGCGACGAGCCCTACACGCCCGGCCATGCCTGCCCGCGACTCTTCTACCTGGAGGTTACATACCACATTCCGGAGGACGCCGTCGCCGCCGACCTGGCCGCCCCAGCTGCCGAGAAGGTGTTTGACGCTGGTCGATCACCTCGAGGAGTTCAACAAGCGCTTCCCCACCTTACAGCTCGAGGATGAGCTGTTTGTGCAGGCAGGGAGAAGTGTTATGACCGGTTTAGCTTACGGCCATAGAAGGCCCATCGGGCAATCTTAGCCCACAAGTTATCTTAGGTTAATTCATATGCAAGTTACCTAGGTTATAAATATATGCTGTAAGACTCTTTTTGAGATTAAGCAATAAGAATATTATTATCCCTATTGCCCGGCTCCTAGAGGAGCCGGAACCCTGTCCGCCGCCGCCATCTTCCTCCTACGCGATGGCGCCCAGCCGCCGGCGCGCCCGCTCATCGCCTCGCCCCGCTCCATCCTTCCCCTACAACCTACGGAGCAGGTCCGATAGGATCCCTGGTTCTACCAATTTGGTATCCAGAGACTCGGTTGCGATCATATGATCATCATCATCCACGCCAACGCTGCCCGGCGGCACCACAACCCCGATGACCACTGCCGGGTCCCCAACGCCACCGGCCCCGATCACCTCCGCGCCGCCGGCCCTCGTCACTTCAGCGCCACCGACAACCTTCGTCTTCACGCTGGAGGAGATGACCAGCATCCCGCGGGACCTCGTGACGGCCGTCCAGGGCATCTCCCTGTACCTGACCAGCCCGTACACCACCCCGCCAGCTGCGCCCCTGCCTACAGCCACCCGGCGACGCACTGGCCGATCCAGGCCGCGTCTGGCCCAAGCGGACCGCCCCTGCTGCTGTTCCAGGCGGGCTACACCAGCGGGCCTCCGCCGTCGCTGCACCTCCAGCAGTCCCCAGCCGCGGGCCAGCTCTAGCCGCCGTGGCCGCCGACTTCTACACCGGTTTCCGCCGCGTTTGGCCGCTACCCACAACAGACGCAACAGCCGTTGCAGCTCCAGGCGCCACCTCTGCCCAGGGTCGGACTGTCATCCGCCGCTCCGGCCGGCCTGCCAACACACCAGGTCCGGTTTCTGTCCTCTCCATCGCCATTACCGGCGTGGGCGGCTGGGTCTTCGCCATCACCAGTCTACACCACGGCTCCAGAACAGTCGACACCGTTCCCGCAGTTCGGCAGGCCATCCGGCTCCGCGGGTTCCTACCCGGAGTACTCCGACCAGGCGCCACCCGCCTCGCTGCTCCGCCCCTCAGAGCCCTCTCGACACGGCGCTCGGACGTAGACACCGCCACGGTTCGCCAAGATCGGCTTCGCCACCTATGACGGCACAGAGGACCCCCTCAACTGGCTCAACCATTGCGACCAGTTTTTTCGCGGGCAGCGCACCCTCGCATCGGAGCGTACCTGGCTCGCCTCTTACCACCTCCGCTGCGCGGCCCAGACGTGGTATTACGCTCTCGAGCAGGACGAGGGCGCCATGCCCCCTTGGGAGTGCTTCCGCGAGCTCTGCCTCCTTCGCTTTGGGCCTCCGGTTCGCGGGAGCCGCTTGGCGGAGCTCGGCCGCCTTCCCTTCACCTCCACGGTGCAGGATTTCGTCGACCGTTTCCAAACACTGGCATGCCATGCGTCGAGCGTGACGGCGCAGCAGCGGGCCGACCTCTTTGTCGGTGGACTTCCGGATCACATCCGCGTGGACGTGGAGCTTCGGGGACCCCAGGATCTCCAGTCGGCCATGTACTACGCCCGCGCGTTTGAGCACCGCGCGGTGGCCATCCAGCAGGAATCATCGTCTCGGGCGCTGGGTCGCTATCCAGGCCGGATTCCATGCAGGGTCGGCCTGCGCAGGCTTCCGCGGCACCCCTCGCCGCGACCGCGGCGCGCCCGTTCTATCGGCTCACCTCAGCCGAGCTGCTCGAGCGTCACCGCCAAGGGTTGTGCTTCAACTGCGACGAGCCCTACACGCCCGGCCATGCCTGCCCGCGACTCTTCTACCTGGAGGTTACATACCACATTCCGGAGGACGCCGTCGCCGTCGACCTGGCCGCTCCAGCTGCCGAGAAGGTGTTTGACGCTGGTCGATCACCTCGAGGAGTTCAACAAGCGCTTCCCCACCTTACAGCTCGACGATGAGCTGTTTGTGCAGGCAGGGAGAAGTGTTATGACCGGTTTAGCTTACTGCCATAGAAGGCCCATCGGGCAATCTTAGCCCACAAGTTATCTTAGGTTAATTCGTATGCAAGTTATCTAGGTTATAAATATATGCTGTAAGACTCTTTTTGAGATTAAGCAATAAGAATATTATTATCCCTATTGCCCGGCTCCCAGAGGAGCCGGAACCCTGGCCGCCGCTGCCATCTTCCTCCTACGCGATGGCGCCCAGCCGCCGGCGCGCCCGCTCATCGCCTCGCCCCGCTCCATCCTTCCCCTACAACCTACGGAGCAGGTCCGATAGGATCCCTGGTTCTACCAATTTGGTATCCAGAGACTCGGTTGCGATCATATGATCATCATCATCCACGCCAACGCTGCCCGGCGGCACCACCACCCCGATGACCACTGCCCCGATGACCACTGCCGGGTCCCCAACGCCACCGGCCCCGATCACCTCCGCGCCGCCGGCCCTCGTCACTTCCGCGCCGCCGACAACCTTCATCTTCACGCTGGAGGAGATGACCAGCATCCCACGGGACCTCGTGACGGCCGTCCAGGGCATCTCCCTGTACCTGACCAGCCCGTACACCACCCCGCCAGCTGCGCCCCTGCCTACAGCCACCCGGCGACACACTGGCCGATCCAGGCCGCGTCTGGCCCGAGCGGACCGCCCCTGCTGCTGTTCCAGGCGGGCTACACCAGCGGGCCTCCGCCGTCGCTGCACCTCCAGCAGTCCCCAGCCGTGGGCCAGCTCTAGCCGCCGTGGCCGCCGACTTCTACACCGGTTTCCGCCGCGTTTGGCCGCTACCCACAACAGACGCAACAGCCGCTGCAGCTCCAGGCGCCACCTCTGCCCAGCGTCGGACTGTCATCCGCCGCTCCGGCCGGCCTGCCAACACACCAGGTCCGGTTTCTGTCCTCTCCATCGCCATTACCGGCGTGGGCGGCTGGGTCTTCGCCATCACCGGTCTACACCACGGCTCCAGAACAGTCGACACCATTCCCGCAGTTCGGCAGGCCATCCGGCTCCGCGGGTTCCTACCCGGAGTACTCCGACCAGGCGCCACCCACCTCGCTGCTCCGCCCCTCAGAGCCCTCTCGACACGGCGCTCCGACGCAGACACCGCCACGGTTCGCCAAGATCGGCTTCGCCACCTATGACGGCACGGAGGACCCCCTCAACTGGCTCAACCAATGCGACCAGTTTTGTCGCGGGCAGCGCACCCTCGCATCGGAGCATACCTGGCTCGCCTCTTACCACCTCCGCTGCGCGGCCCAGACGTGGTATTACGCTCTCGAGCAGGACGAGGGCACCATGCCCCATTGGGAGCGCTTCCGCGAGCTCTGCCTCCTTCGCTTTGGGCCTCCGGTTCGCGGGAGCCGCCTGGCGGAGCTCGGCCGCCTTCCCTTCACCTCCACGGTGCAGGATTTCGCCGATCGTTTCCAAACCCTGGCATGCCATGCGTCGAGCGTGACGGCGCAGCAGCGGGCCGACCTCTTTGTCGGTGGACTTCCGGATCACATCCGCGTGGACGTGGAGCTTCGGGGACCCCAGGATCTCCAGTCGGCCATGTACTACGCCCGCGCGTTCGAGCACCGCGCGGTGGCCATCCAGCAGGAATCATCGTCTCGGGCGCTGGGTCGCTATCCAGGCCGGATTCCGTGCAGGGTCGGCCTGCACAGGCTTCCGCGGCACCCCTCGCCACGACCGCGGCGCGCCCGTTCTGTCGGCTCACCTCAGCCGAGCTGCTCGAGCGTCACCGCCAAGGGTTGTGCTTCAACTGCGACGAGCCCTACATGCCCGGCCATGCCTACCCGCGACTCTTTACCTGGAGGTTACATACCACATTCCGGAGGACGCCGTCGCCGCCGACCTGGCCGCCCCAGCTGCCGAGAAGGTGTTTGACGCTGGTCGATCACCTCGAGGAGTTCAACAAGCGCCTCCCCACCTTACAGCTCGAGGATGAGCTGTTTGTGCAGGCAGGAAGAAGTGTTATGACCGGTTTAGCTTACGGCCATAGAAGGCCCATCGGGCAATCTTAGCCCACAAGTTATCTTAGGTTAATTCGTATGCAAGTTATCTAGGTTATAAATATATGCTGTAAGACTCTTTTTGAGATTAAGCAATAAGAATATTATTATCCCTATTGCCCGGCTCCCAGAGGAGCCGGAACCCTGGCCGCCGCCGCCATCTTCCTCCTACGCGACGGCGCCCAGCCGCCGGCGCGCCCGCTCATCGCCTCGCCCCGCTCCAGCCTTCCCCTACAACCTACGGAGCAGGTCCGGTAGGATCCCTGGTTCTACCAAACATACTAAAATCAGAGTTGTTTTTTTATGAACTAAAAGGATTTCTCATTATGGTCCAAATGACTTGTAATTAAAAACTTCCTTGTAAAATAAGAGAAAGAGTTAGGTGGAGAAGGAGAGCTAGGTGAACATGTTCATGTAAAAAAAGATTAATTAGATGGTGGTGCCAAGGATCGGTGGTCAAGGCTATTATTTTGCTCTTGGCCTTGATGTGCACAATGAGTGCGTCCGAGGCCTAGGCCGACATGTACGCAGCCCGATGTCTCGTCTCCATCTTTTTTCTAGAATATACACGAGTGTGCATATCATATATTAGAGAAGAAAAGGGTGAAGAAACCCTCCACAAGGTTTACATACTAATTACAAGGCATAATGGCCTCAACTTTCACACACTCATCATTAGGTATTACTCACCACTAATCCGCCTACTTATACCACTAAAGAAGGGGTTCAGGTCTCCATACCCGTCCTTCACGATTAATGTTCCACAGCAGCAGCTGGAGTGATGGTGTTCCTCCATCGAAGACTATTGCATTACGGTGTTTCCACAATTCCCATAAGCCTAGAGTAATGATCATTTTTAAGTCCCTAGTGGAAATATGCATCGCCACACGTGTGGAGCACCATTCCACCAATGTATCCTCGGGCTCTGGTGCCCGTGACAGGTCTCCAATTGCACTACATATCTATAGCCACAAGGTTCTTGCAAAGACGCAGGTAAGTAGTAAATGATCTATCGTTTTGAACTGTTGGTTGCAGAAGGGGCACATTGTTTGATGAGGTAGTCCGCGTCTAGCTAGACGATATGAAGTCTAGCAGCGATTCCGCATGGCCAACCATGTGAAGAAGCGGCATTGTAGAGCTTGCCGTAAAGTGCGTGAATTCTTTACCCAAGGAGCCATAACATCATATATGTGTGGCGCGGTATCCTGAACTCTGTTGCCATGGAGCCATCAATCCTCCCAAAATAAAATCATATCCTCATTACCAACGATTGCATGCGTTGCCTCCTGGAAGACCTCTTTTGCTTCAGAAGTAATGTTGGTCTCAAATTCCACCCACGTTTGTTGCCTATTCGTACGTCTCAACCATAACCATCTTGCATGTAGTTCGCTGTTCAGCCATCTCAAGTTGGGGATGCCAAGGCCCCTAGCCCAGCGAGGGGTACATTCCTGCTCCCAGGCCACTGAGCAGTTCTTGCCATGCGCCTCTCGTTTGGCGCACCATAAGAAGTCACGGAAAATCTTCTGCAATGCTCGAATTGTCTTCGGAGGTAGTTCCAGAGCCATGAGGGCGTATATTGGGATAGCGCAGACAACTGATTGAACTAGGAGCAGCCTGTCGCTCTTAGGTAACGAGACCCCTCTCTAGGTGGGCAGTTTGTTCGCCAGTTGATCGAGAAGATACTGAAACTGGTGGGCCATCAGTTTCCTGATGCTCGGTGGCAGGCCAAGATACTTGCACGAAAGGAGCCAATCATGCAGCCAATCATCTCATGAATCATCACCTTCCGGTCTTCCGAGCATTGGATTGGCATAGTCGTGCTTTTTTTGGAAGTTCATGCGCAAACTTGAGGCCAACCCGATGCCCTAAAGGATCTTCGCACAACACTGAAGCTCCACCTCTCTCGGCTTTAAGAAGATCATCATGTCATCTACATAGGTCAATAGGCGCTGGTGCATGCCTTGCAGTGCGAGCGGTTCCAGCAAACCCAAAGTCGCTACTCTCACAAACATCCTGTGCAGCACTTCCACGGTGAGGATAAAAATCATTAGTGAAATAGGGTCACCCTACCACAACCCTTTCCTTTTGGCAAACTCGACGTTTCGGGTAATGCCGTTGATCAGGACCCGGGTAGAGGAGGCATGTAACACCCCCATGTATTAAGCTACAGTAATCCCCCATGATTATGTAAGTCACTTTGCTTAACAGTCACTTTTTTTTCAAATCTCATTTCAAATTCTACCTCTGAATTCAACTCAAATATAAAGTGAGAACTTAAATTCACAAACATGTTGGGAAAATAGTTCACCATTTAGCAAATATTCCAAAACAAATAATGGTTGAGGAAAACAACATCACTTGTTGCTTACATGGGATCTAGAAATTAAACAGTGCCAAAACAACATTTTAAATGTTTTTCTAAATTATGAAAAATCCACACTATTTCAAATGCCTCCCAAACTTTTTGTGGCAACACCTAACATTGCAATACTAATTATGCGCCAAGTTCCATATTTTATAAAAATCATTTGCTATTAGAATTAAAATATAAAACATAAATAAATAAAGAAAATAAAAAGAAATAAAAATAAAGGGGCACTGGCCACTGTGCACTGCCTGGCCAGCCCACCCACTCAGTCGCCTCCTAACTCCTGCTACACGAGGGCGACCGAGGGCGTGCGCGCCCGTCCGTCCCCATCGGACCACCTTGCCGTCCCCGCCGTGGAGGGGATAAGGCCTCCACCCATGACCCCCCTCGGATGCCTCCCCTTCCACTTTCCCCCACTCCCCCTTGTTCTTCCCTCTCCCCTCGCCTTCTCCGCCCGCGCCCGAGCGGGCTTGTCGATGCGCCGCTGCCACCGTCGCGGCCACCGGCGTCTACCCATCACCGCGACCTGTCCTGGAGCTCCGCACGCCTCCTCTATGTCGGCTACGGCAAGCCACTCGAGCCGGGCATGTGTACATTAACCGGATCAACTCGATCCTTTTCTTTGGTCGCCGCCGCTCCGCCGCCTCGATCCACCTTGTTCGGCGCTACTAAACCCCCAGCGGTCGCCGTGTGCCTCACTGTGAGCATCCGCCTCTTCCCCCTACCTTTGGCTACCCGCGTTCTTGCTCTAGAGAGCTACTTCTCCGCCACGTCTCGGCCGCCGCCATGGCCGATGTTTACCGTGATCCCCACGCTCCCCTCGTTGCCTGAGTGTGTCGTCGTGCTCCTGGAATGCCAGGGAGGCGCGTACGTGCATCAGGTCGTCACAGGCGAGCTCCTATGCTTGAGCCCGAGCACGACCAGCTCTGTCCGCCGCGGGTCGCTATTGCAACTCCAGCTCCAGGGTTCCCCGTGATGCTCCAGTGCCACCCCTAGCCTCGCCCCAGTTCCAGCAACCCCTTAGACATCTCCGCGTCGCTGGACATCGCCTATGCTTGAAATCCGCCGGCCACTCGAGCTGCCCAGGTGCGCTGCGCGTGCTCTAGAGCACTCTGGCACCGTTCAAGTGTCGCCATCACTGTAGCATGGGGCCCAGCCGTCAGAAATTATGTTAGTGGCTAATCATGCTTGTTTACCATTAAGTTAGCCCTAACACTAATAGTCATTGACGAGTGGGCCCAGGGTTAAAATAACCTGTCAGTTAATAACAAGTTGTTGACATGCGGGCCTCGCCGGACCCGCTAACTAGTCAAAGGTTGACCAGTCAACTGCTGCGTCAGCAATTGACTGGCCCCACCTGTCGGCCACTAGTGCACCTCTGGGTGCACTACACCGGGTGCACCCAACCCTTTTCTGTCTGGTGTATTCCGAATTAAATAAGTCCAGTGATTTTTAGAAAATCTTTTAAAACTTTGAAAATTAATAGAAAATAATCTATAACTTGGATGAAAATAATTTATTTATGAAAGTTGCTCAGAAAAATATGAGGAATCCGAATATGCTATCCACATACCTGTCACATGCCTCCAACACAGCAAATATGGAACCTTCCCCTCTGGTTCATTTGTCGGATACCTGCCTAAAGTTAGGGAAACACCC
Source organism: Triticum aestivum (assembly GCF_018294505.1). Lineage (NCBI taxonomy): Eukaryota > Viridiplantae > Streptophyta > Magnoliopsida > Poales > Poaceae > Triticum > Triticum aestivum. The sequence continues at coordinate 318,796,077 of NC_057812.1, forward strand.
ACATATATTTTCCCGCTCCGTCTGTAATGTGTAGCACTGCACTAGGTCACCCCTAGCACAACTTATTGCCATGCCATGCATCATGACACATTTTATTGCTTTATATTTATTGTTTCTACCCTCTCTTCTCTCAGGTAGACCCCGAGACTGACACTGCTCCCGAGTTCGACTACACTCCTGACGACCAACCCTTTTCAGCAGAGCTTCCAGGCAAGAAAACCCCCCTTGATCATTCCTATATTGCCATTCTTTATCTCTAATGCTTGCGTTAGATTTTGCTACTGTTGTTTGATAGCTCCTATTCTGATGCATAGCCTGCTTTTGCAACCTGCTATTGTTACTTTACCTGTTATCCTATATGCTTAGTATAGGTTTGTTAGTGATCCATCAGTGACCCCTCATCCTTGTCCTTGTTGCTTCGCTTTGTTATCGGTGACTCGATCAATGTGATCGACGTGCAGAGACGGAACACATCACCCGCACCCCCTTAGTTGTACGACTCTACAGAGCTACTATCGAGTGTCGAGGGTGATACCTCATATCGCACTCCTAATGATATCTCTGTAGTGTAGCTAATCAGTCGTGGATTACAAAGGGTGATTCCTCGTTCACCACTCCCGATGATGACTTTGTCATGCAACACCTGAAGTGTGAACCCTTCGAGGATGATTCCTCCAAGGTCACCTTGACAGTTAAATCGAGAGGGAGTCCATCGAGGGTGATTCCTTTGGTTTCCCCTTGATGTTATGGACACACAGATACCTTGACTTTAACCCAGTCCATTGTTGAAGTCAGGTCGACCCCAAGGGGTACCCACGAGAGTTACTGAAGTCGGGTTGACCACGAGGGTCCCCGCAAGATAAGTATGAGGCACGGCCGGGCAGGCAGACCGCCCTTGAAAGGGATGGGCCTGAACCTTGCCGTAAGTCGTCGAGACGGGGCGACAGGATCACTGATCATCTCCGCGCACTCCCAAGACACTAACGGGTTTGGATATGTGATCTGAGTAGGCCTCTGGCCTTTTCGTACTAACCACCACGCGAGAATATGTACGAGCACTTGTACAATTCTTTCGAAAGCTCTCAGACGTCAGGAGTTGAGCGGCACGCACCCGGGTGGTCCGCATAAGCACCCGCTTTGTATAAAGAGGTAGCCAGGACTGATCCCGACCGTCCTCACAACATGCAAGATTGCAAAGGACGATTGGCCCATGACCCCTTCGCATTTAGGATGTAGACCGGTGCGTTGGCCTCTCTGTTGAGCCTAGGTAGGACTCGTGTGTCGATCAGCCGAGGCCGGGCATGAACCGGAATAGTATGCCCGGCCAAAGTTAATCGAGCGTGTTGGGTAAGTTGGTGCACCCCTGCAGGGAAGTATATCTATTCGAATAGCCATGTCCACTAACGAACGCTCGGAGTTGTATCCCGGTCTATTACAACAAGAACTAGATACTAGAGACACTAAATGGATATGATGGCTCCGGGATCGCTTTCTCGCAGGGAGTCGACGAAGGATATCTGGGCGTTGCTACTACATACTTATTACTTATGTTATGCTAATCTGCACTCTTATAATACCACAAGACACTGCAAGATGCTAGTCTTTGAAAGGCCAGGCCTTCCCTTCTATTCTAGCAATTATGTAGTATAGTCCAAATATATAGCCCCGTTCCTTTGATACTGATGCATACTCAGTATAGATCTGATGTAAGTCTTGCGAGTACTTTGGATGAATACTCATGGTTGCTTTGCTACCCCTTTTTCCCCTTTACCCGATTGCTGCGATCAGATGACGGAGCCTAGGAGCCAGCTGATCCCGTTGACGACTACTACTACCCCGACGGAGCCTACTACTACGCGGAGACCCCCGGCGACCAGGAGTAGTTAGGAGGCCCCAGGCAGGAAGCCTTCGCCTTTTCGATTAGATGTCATTGTTTTGCTTAGCCTTCTTAAGGCAGACTTGTTTAATTATGTCTGTACTCAGATGTTGTTGCTTCCCTGACTTATGTATTCGAGCCTTCGTGGCCTTGGCTTGTAATATAAAGCTTTATGTTTGAGTTTGTGTCTAGAGTTGTGTTGTGATATCTTCCTGTGAGTCTCTGATCTTGATCGTGCATATTTGCATGTATGATTAGTGCACAATTGAGTCGAGGGCGTCACAAGTTGGTATCAGAGCCGACTGCCTGCAGGGAGCCCATTTCCAACTCCTTGGCCGAAGTTGAGTCTAGTCTTTGAAAAACTATTTTACTAACATTGTTGTGTGGCTTACGGGCTCACATCACAAATGGGTGGTATTACTATCTTTTATTCCTCATCTTTACTTTGGGATTCCGATCTCTCTTCTATTCGGGTTAAAGATTTTGCTAACTCTAACATTAGGATCTCATGATCACATCCACCCGGAGAGCTGGTTTATCTGCAACTATTTCTTTGAATGTACAATGAATGATGCACACACTGTCATTTGACATCTTTGAACTCTTTTTGTTTCAGATGTGTCCTGCAACGCAGATCGTATGCCACACTATGGCTGTTGGTGCGACTGGGTTCCCGGCTATTCTGGTCGACCTCTTGACCAGGATGGGATATCGTGGTACTCATAGTACACTGTTTACGAGGACTACCGCAAGTTCAACCAGGAGCAGTACCGCAGTGTGGTTCGTATCTTTGATTGGCAGGATATCTCCATCATTGAGTTGCACACCTTTCAGGTTGTTGCGGTGACTGTTGAGATGGCAGTCCATGATGTTGCCTTTGTTGCTATCACCCGTCTCTATGGAGAGCACCCCTGCTTGGAGGAGAATGGGTTCAGATACATCCCGTATGTCCTAGATGGGGATGAGAGTGGATACTACACTGCTATCTACACCCCTTACAATGATTTGTATGATCAACTTGTTGGTTCCTCAGTCTTCTCTAAACTCGACTTGAGGTTGGGTTACCACTAGATCTGGGTTTGTGAAGCGGATATCCCAAAGACCGCATTCGTTACTCGCTATGGTTCATACGAGTACATCGTCATGTCTTTCGGCTTAACCAATGCTCCAGCAACATTCTCTCGTCTGATGAACTATATCTTCATGGAATGCCTCGACAAGTTCATCGTGGTTTATCTAGATGATATCCTTGTGTATTCCAAGAATAAAGAAGAACATGCTGAACATCTTTGTCTTGTACTAGAAAAACTTCAAGAGCATCAGCTATATGCCAAATATTCCAAGTGTGAATTCTGGCTACCCGAAGTGACCTTCCTTGGTCATGTTATCTCCAAGGATGGTATAACTGTCAACCCAGAACGAGTTCAGGCTATTCTTGACTGGACTCCCCCGAAGAATGTCAAATAAGTCAGAAATTTTCTTAGACTCACCAGCTATTGCCATCATTTTGTCGAGAACTTCTCCAAGATTGCCAAGCCTTTGACTAATCAGCTTCACAAGGGCATTAAGTTTGATTGGACAGAAAAATGTCACGGAAGTTTCCAGGCACTAAAGGACAAGCTGGCATCTACCCAGTGTTTGCTCCTCTAGATTCTCGCAAGGAATTCATCATTTATTGCGACACATCCCATCAAGAATTAGGCTGTGTCCTAATGCAAGAGCGTAAGGTGATTGCTTATGCCTCTCGACAGTTGCGCCCTCATGAAGAGAACTACCCAGTTCATGACCTCGAACTTGTTGCAATTATTTATGCACTAAAATTGTGGCGATATTACCTTCTCGATAACTGTTGCAAGATCTTCATCAATCATCAAGTCTGAAGTGTCTGTTTACTCAGCCAGATCTGAATCTTCGTCAGCTGCGATGGATGGAAGCAATTATAGATTATGACTACGATATTTCTTATACCCCTGGCAAGGCTAATGTCATGGCCGATTATAACACCCACGATGCGGCTATATCTCCCACGTGCCGAAGCATGACTTAGAGGCATAACCGCTTTGTAAGCAATGTCGCAAGTGGGGTAATCTTCACACAACCCATGTACTGAATAAGAAAAGAGGTACATAGTTGGCTTACAATCGCCACGTCACACAATGCATAAATGTAACATTACAATCATCCAGATACAATCAAGGTCCGACTACGGAACCAAAATAAAGACAACCCCAAATGCATAATGTCCCCGATCGACCCAACTGGGCTCCACTACTGATTGTCTGGAAAGGAAACGTAGTATCGTCCCGAGTCCTCATCGAACTCCCACTTGAGCTCAGTCGAATCTCCTGGAATGGTATCATCGGTCCCTGCATCTGGTTTTGTAAGTAATCTGTGAGTCACGGGGACTCAACAATCTCACACCCTTGCGATCAAGACTATTTAAGCTTATAGGTAAGGCAAAAAGGTATGAGGTGGAGCTGCAGCAAGCACTAGCATATATGGTGGCTAACATACGCAAAAGAGAGCGAGAAGAGAAGGCAAGACACGGTTGAGAAACTATGATTAAGAAGTGATCCTAGAACAACCTACGGTCAAGCATAACACGAGACCGTGTTCTCTTCTCGGACTCCACCGAAAAGAGACCATCACGGCCACACACTCTGTTGATTCATTTAATTAAGTTAAGTTTCAGGTTATCTACAACTGGACATTAACAAATTCCCATCTACTCATAACCGTGGGCACGACTTTCGAAAGTTCAAATCCCTGCAGGGGTGTCCCAACTTAGCCCATCACAATCTCTCACGGTCAACGAAGGATACTCCTTCTGCCAAGACAATCCGATCAGACTCGGAATCCCAGTTATAAGACATCTTGACAATGATAAAACAAGTCCAGCAAGACCACCCGCTGTGCCGACAAATCCCGATAGGAGCTGCACATATCTCGTTCTCAGGGCACACCGGATAAGCTAAGCATACGGGAGCCAACGTAACCCAAGTTGCCAAGGGACGGCCCCGCACGGTGCTCTAGGTTGGACCAACACTCAGATGAGCACTAGCCCGAGGGTTTAAAATTAAGATGACCCTTGAGTCCACGAAACCCAAGGGAAAAGGCTAGGTGGCGAATGGTAAAACCAAGGTTGGGCCTTGCTGGAGGAGTTTTATTCAAGGCGAACTATCAAAGGGTTCCCATTATAACCCAACCATGTAAGGAATGCAAAATCAAGGAACATAACACCGGTATGACGGAAACTAGGGCGGCAAGAGTGGAACAAAACACCAGGCATAAGGCCGAGCCTTCCACCCTTTACCAAGTGTATAGATGAATTAAAAATAGACAAGATATAATAGTGATATCCCAACAATGAATATGTTCCAACAAGGAACGAACTCCAATCTTCACCTGCAACTAGCAACGCTATAAGAGGGGCTGAGCAAAGCAGTAACATAGCCAAACAACGGTTTGCTAGGACAAGGTGGGTTAGAGGTTTGACATGGAAATATGGGAGGCATGATAAGCAAGTGGTAGGTATCGTAGCATAGGCATAGCAAAAGAGCGAGCATCTAGCAAGCAAAGATAGAAGTGATTTCGAGGGTATGGTCATCTTGCCTTCAAAGTTCTCCGAGTTGACGTTAGCTTGATCCTCGTAAACGTACTCAACGGGCTCCTCGATCACGTACTCATCTCCCGGCTCTACCCAAAGTAAGAACACAAACAAAGGGAGCCACCATCAACCACGTGAATGCACAAGCAACATGATGCAAAACATGGCATGATATGCGGGATGTGATATGCAATGCATATGCATGTTTCAGAAAGGAAAGATTGAACCTAGCCTCAACTTGGAAAACCAAGAGTGCCACTGGAAAGATGAGTTGATTTCGGTCGAAATCGATATAAAGATCACTGGAATCGGATGCACGGTTTGCAAATGGCAAGCAAAACAAATATGGCACTGATCTGCGATTAACAGCACGAGGCCATCTAAATGCATCAAGAACAATAAGCTACTGCACCCTAACATAACAACAAATCACATGGCAGTGATCCACTCAAGATTCTTGACAAAAGATGAACACTGAGCTACGGCTAATTCACTCAATAGCAGGTTCAAATAAGCATGGCAAAAGTGCAAAAGATAACAGGTTATAGACTTAGTGAAAATAACATGTCAGAAATTAACATCAGGAAGCAATGTTTAGAGCAAGATAACTACATGCTACAAGAACATATCATGGCAAAGCAAGGCATGGCATGAAGCTACTCAAAGCATACAACAAAAGTCCCTTACCGACCATAAGCCAAAAGGGATCAGAAAATACAATGGCAACCATGTGAACATAGCAACTTCCGTTAACAGATTCAGACTTAGTAGAAAACTGGAACATGGCAAAACAGATTCACGTAGGCATGTTTGCGAGCTCGATGCACTCACCACAAAGCATGGCATGACAAACTAAGCATACACCCAGCAAGTAGACATGACATAGAAGTTAAACATGGCAAGAACAACCTCATAGCATGCACGGATCAACTACAACAACCTCGGCAAAATTGCTTAACATGTAAACAATCTGCCAGGAACATTTTATAGCAAAAGTAGAGCTCGATTGAGTCAAGCTAGGGTTCCCCATAAATGCAAACAAAGACATGGATGGATAGAGCATAATAATATCTCAAAATGATCCTTACTGAACATGCTCAAAAGAGGCATGGATCACTCTGTAGCAACATGAATACATGGCATAAAAATATTATCAGGGAAAAGACTTAGAAGATTTCGAAGTCCCTGAAATCAGCAACATTACGAGAGCTACTTTGCATGCTTGTGCTAGTCACCACAGAGATCACAAAAATACATGGCATACACCCCTGTAAAGATGGCATGGCATACTACAAAACACATGTAGGGCTCAAGACCATAGGAGGCACACATTAATCATGGCAAAAATGACAAATGTCCAATTACTGATAAGAATCTGAAACTAACATTGCATAGCACTATTGCAATAGCATTTAGGGCATCAAGATGAACTCAAATGAACATGGTGCAATGGAATGAAATGAAGTACTCGTCGAGACGAACAATTTGGTATGCTACACGCCCAAAATGGAGCCACAGATGATGAGTTATGATGCGATGAAGAATGCAAAAAATACTGGAACTAGGGCAAAAAGTCAACCCTCGAGATCAGATCTGGATCGGGCACACTCTACGAGGTTCGCCGGAGTACGAGGCGCGGCGGCCGGAGTTCGTCGCTAGAGTCGAGGGAGAGGGGCGGTGGCACCGGATCCGGCCGGAGCGCTCGCTGGGGCGGCGCGAGGCGGCGAGGGGCGGCGAGGGCGACACGGGCGGAGGAAGAGACCGGGCGGCGTGGGTG
>NC_057812.1:318803674-318807621 GCF_018294505.1 Triticum aestivum
GCACGGTCGCTGTGGCGTGGGGCGGCGCGGCGAGGTAGGCAGCGAGGCGGCGCGATGGGCTTCGTGGCCCCTCCTTGGGCCTAGGCGGGCCACGGCGCGGGAGGCGGCGAAGTGGGCACGACGCGATAGCGAATGGCAGCGCGACACATGGCGGCGGCGGGGCGGTACGGACACGTCCGGCCGGCCGGTTTTTGTCCGGCGGCGCGAGGAGAGGGAGGGGTCTAGGGTTTGATTCGTGATTTGGAATGGGAGGACCTTTTTATAGGTAGAGGGAGCTAGGAGGCTCCAAATTGAGCACGATTTGCGGCCAAGCGATCGCGATCGAACGACCGAGACGATGGAGGGGTTTTTGGTGGGTTTTGGGCCACTTTGGAGAGGTGTTGGGCTGCAACACACATGAGGCCTTTACGGCTCCTCGGTTAACCGTTGGAGTATCAAACGAAGTCCAAATGGCACGAAACTTGACAGGCGGTCTACCGGTAGTAAACCAAGGCCGCTTGGCAAGTTTCGGTCCAATCTGAAAATGTTTAAGACCCGCACATGAAAAGAGGTAAAAGGAGACACCGAAGGACATAGGAGCGCCGGAATGCAAAACAGACAACGGGGAAAATGCTCGGATGCATGAGACGAACACGTATGAAATGCGATGCACACGATGACATGATATGAGATACATGACAAAGACAAAAGCACACGAAGACAAAACCCCGACAACGAGGAAATATCATAACTTAGTGCCGGAAATGGCAAGAGTTGGAATACAAATATGGTAGGTTACATACGGGGTGTTACAACACTCCACCACTATGAAAGGATCTCGTCCCGAGATCTAGGACTAGAAAAACTCTGGATATTCAGAACGGAGGTGGTCCTCGCGTTCCCAGGTGGCTTCACGGTCGGAATGATGTGACCAATTCACTTTCAGGAATTTGATAGACTTGTTGCGAGTCTTGCGCTCAGTTTCTTCAAGAATAGTAACGGGATGCTCATGATAAAACATATGTTCTTGGAGATCAATCTCTTCGAAGTTGATGGTGCGGTCAGGAGTCTTGAAACATTTGCGAAGCTGAGACAGATGAAACACGTCGTGCACGTTTGCAAAGTTGGATGGAAGCTCAAGTTGATAGGCGAGATCGCCTCTTTTGCCAATGATCTTGAAAGGTCCCACGTATCTAGGGGCAAGCTTCCCTTTGATGCCAAAGCGACGAGTACCTTTCATTGGCGAGACGCGGAGGTAGACATGGTCTCCGATCTCGAAAGCCAAGTCACGATGTTTGCTATCATAGTAACTCTTCTGGCGCGATTGCGCGGCTTTGAGATTTTCACGAATGACTTTGCACATTTCTTCAGCCTCTGTGATCAAGTCATTGCCAAGAAGTTGGCGTTCACCAGTCTCTGACCAGTTAAGAGGAGTATGGCACTTCCTGCCATAGAGAATCTCGAATGGGGCCTTGCCCGAACTCGCTTGGAAGCTATTGTTGTAGGAGAACTCGATATATGGAAGACAATCTTCCCACTTCATATCGAAAGAGATGACACATGCCCTGAGCATATCTTCAAGAATTTGATTGACTCGCTCGACTTGGCCACTGGTTTGAGGATGAAAAGCTATGCTGAAGCAAATGTTGGTGCCCATGGCCTTCTGGAAAGAATCCCAGAACTTAGAGGTGAAGATGCTTCCACGATCTGAAGATATCAACTGCGGAATGACGTGCAGGGAGACAATTCTGGAGGTATATAGCTCTGCCAACAGAGCTGCTGTGATAGATTCTTTCATAGGAAGAAAATGAGCCACTTTGGTGAGCTTGTCGATGACAACAAAGATAGCATCATTGCCACGCTTGGACTTGGGAAATCCAGCCACGAAGTCCATCTCAATATGATCAAACTTCCATTTTGGAATGGCAAGAGGTTGGAGGAGACCAGCTGGCCGTTGGTGTTCTGCTTTCACTCTTCTGCAGACATCACATTCATTCACGAACCGAGCAATCTCGCGCTTCATTCGAGCCCACCAATACGACTGCTTGAGGTCCTGGTACATCTTTGTACTTCCAGGGTGAATAGAGAGGAGTGAATTGTGAGCCTCGTTCATAATGACTTTATGAAGGTCACCTTTAGGAACAACAATTCGATCCTCGAAGAATAGAGTATCCTTGTCATCAAGACAATAGCACTTGTACTTGGGTTGACTCTTGTCAATCCCAATCTTCACCTTCTTCACCATAGCATCAAGAAGTTGAGCCTCACAAATCTGATCTTCCAAAGTAGGAGAGACTTGGAGGTTGGCAAGGAATCCATGAGGAACAACTTGGAGATTAAGTTTGCGGAAAGCTTCGCAAAGCTCCGGTTGATAAGGCTTGAGAATCAAAATGTTGTAGTAAGCCTTCCTGCTCAATGCGTCATCAATTACATTGGCCTTGCCTGGAGTATATTCAATACTCGGATTATACTCTTGAATCATTTCGACCCAACGAGTCTGCCTGACATTGAGGTTGGGCTGAGTGAAGATGTACTTGAGACTCTTATGATCAGTGAAGATGTCCACTTTTCTTCCCAATAAGAGATGTCTCCATGTTAAAAGAGCATGGACAACTGCCGCCAACTCGAGGTCATGAGTGGGGTAGTTATTTTCGTTGGGCTTCAACTGGCGAGAGGTATAAGCCACAACTTTCTTCTCTTGCATCAACACTGCACCGAGACCTTGAAGGAAGCATCATAGAAAACTTCGAACGGTTTGGATTCATCAGGAGGAGTCAGAACTGGAGCAGTGACTAACTTCTCTTTGAGGGTGTTGAAAGCGACGTCACATTCAGGCAACCAGACGTACTTCACATGCTTCTGGAGAAGGTTGGAAAGAGGCTTCACGATCTTAGAGAAGTTCTCAACGAACCTTCGACAATAGCTTGCGAGCCTAAGGAAGCTGCGGAGTTGCTTCACGTTCTGAGGCGGTTCCCAATTCACAATTGCAGACACCTTCTCAGGATTAACAGCTATGCCCTTGGCGGAGATGATATGCCCAAGGTAGAGAACCTCATCGAGCCAAAACTCGCACTTTGAAAACTTCGCATAGAAATGATGTTCTCTGAGTTTATCCAGCACCAATCTCAAATGCTTGGCATGATCCTCTTTTGTAACACCCTGGATGTAATTTACCTAATATGTACTCCAACTCTTGCCATTTCTGGCGCTAAGTTATTTTATTCCCTCAGGTTCAGGTTTTGTCTTCGTGTGTTGTTGTTGTTGTTGCTGTCATGCATCTCATATCATGTCATCATGTGCATTGCATTTGCATACGTGTTCGTCTCATGCATCCGAGCATTTTCCCCGTTGTCCGTTTTGCATTCTGGCGCTCCGTTCTCCTCCAGTGGTCATTTCTACCTTCTTTTCGTGTGTGGGGGTTAAACATTTCCGGATTGGACCGGGACTTGCCAAGCGGCCTTGGTTTACTACCGGTAGACCGCCTGTCAAGTTTCGTACCATTTGGACTTCGTTTGATGCTCCAACGGTTAACCGAGGGACTGAGAAGGCCTCGTGTGTGTTGCAGCCCAACACCCTTCCAATTTGGCCCAAGTATCACCAAAACCCTCTCCATAATCTAGAGCGTTCGATCACGATCGCGTGGCCGAAAACCGCACCTCATTTGGACTCTCCTAGCTCCTCCTATGCCTATAAATAGCCCCCTCCGAAATTCACGTCTCCTTCTTCCCTGAAACCCTAATTTCCCCACTCCTCGCCGCACCGGACACGTCCGGCCCAGCCAGACAGCGTCCGCCGCCGCCTCCAGCCAATCGGGGCCCGCCATGTGGCACCCCGCGCAGTCCCCGCCGCCGCGGCCCGGAGAGCCCGGATCGGGCCCTCCCTGGCTCGTAGCTCCCCGCGCCTTTCTTCCCCGCGGCCGAGCCCACCTCGCCGGCCGGCGCCGCCGTGCCGTCGCGGCCGCCATCGAC
>NC_057812.1:318807843-318817718 GCF_018294505.1 Triticum aestivum
CTCCGGCAACCGCATTCTGGCGACCCGGCCGACCTCGTCTCCTTCGTCCCCCGTGGCTAGTTCCACTCCGGCGCGCTCTTCCTCGAGCTCCGACGAGCTCCCGACGATCTTCGGTTTCCGCACGTGAACAGTGCCTGCCAGATCCGATCTGAACCGGACAAACCCTAGGGTTGACTCCTTTTTCCCCTAAGTTTGCAGATTATATTGCCATGTTTATCGTGTCGTAACTTTGCATCCGTAGATCCGTTTTGGGCGTATAGCATATCAAAATGTTCGACTCAGAGAGCACATAATTTCATCTCATTGCAACATTTTCATTTGAGTTCATCTTGATGCCCGAAATGCTGTTGGAAGAGTGTTATTTGAGTTAATTGTCAGATCTGCTGCACCAGATAGCTAATTGTTATTTTTGCCATGATTAATGTGTGCATGATATGCCCCTGAGCTCTACATGAGTTTTGTTATATGCTTTGCCATCTTTATAGAGGTGCTATCCATGTATTTTTGTGACGTGTGTGGTGACTAGCACAAGCTTGCAAAGTGATGCATTCGTTAATGCTGATTTCAAAGACTTAGCAATTTCACTAAGTCCTTGATATGTTTTTATCAATATGCCATATGTTCATGTTGTTTCCTAGTGATCCGTGCCTCTTTTGAGGATGATCAGTAAGGATGATTTGTTAATCTTGTAGTGCTCTATCCATCCATGTCTTTGTTTGGAATTATGGAGCACCCTAGCTTGAGTCAATCGAGCTCTACTTTTGCTATTTCGTGAATCTGGGCAGATTGTCTACTTGTTAGCGATTTTGCCGAGGATGTTGTAGTTGATCCGTGCATGCTATGTTGTTGTTCTTACCATTTCTAGCTTGTATAATGTGTTTTCTAAATGGGTGTATGCTTAGCTTGTCATGCCTTGCTCTGTAGTGAGTGCATCGAGCTCGTAAACATGCCTACTTGATGTCTGATTTGCATGCTCCAGTTTTTCTCTAAGTCTGTGATCTGATTATGCTTTTGCCATGTTCACATGCTTGCAATTGTATTTTCTGATCCCTTTTGGCTCAAGGTCACTAAGGGACTTTTGTAAACTTTTTGAGTAGCTCCATGCCATGCTTTACTTTGCCATGTTAAGTTCCTGTAGCATATAGTTTTCTTGCTCTAAAGTGTGCTACCTGATCTGAAATTCCAGACTAGTGTCAATTTCACTAAGTCTGAAATCTGTTTACCAATTGCACATTTGCAATGCTTGTTTGAGCCTGTTAATGGATGAATTGGCCGTAGCTCAGTGTTCATCTTTTGTCAAGCATCATGAATGGATCCCTGCCATGTATTTTGTTGCCATGTTTGAGTGCTGTAGCTATATCTGGCCATGGGCCGGGCCTAAAAAACCCCATGGCAGAAAACTGAGGCCCAGGCCCTCCCAGGCCCTACCAGCGGGCCTACTTTTCAAGCCCAAGCCCGACCCATCTCGTAAAAAGCCCCGAAAAGCCCATAGGGCTTAGGGCCGTGGGCCGGGCCTCTTCCTTAAAATGCCAATATGCCAAGCCCAAGCCCGTCCAGGCCCTGTTGATGGGCTCAAAACTCAGGCCCAAGCCCAACCCACGGACAAGCCCATCAGGCCTAAGCCCTGGATTTTAGGGCCGGGACTGGGTGGGCCAACAGGGCCAGGCCTGAGATGGCCAGGACTAGCTGTAGCATGTTCATCTTGTTGCATTTAGATGGCTACTTGCTGTTTATCGCAGACCGGTGCCATATTTGTTTTGCTTGCCATTTCCAAACCTTGTCTCCGATTCCGGTGTTCTTTATATCGATTTCAAGCAAAATCACCTCACCTTTCCACTGGCACAATTGGGTTTCCAAGTTGAGGCCAGGTTCAATCGTTCCTTGTCAAATCTTGCATATGCATCACATATCGCATCCCGCATAGCATACCATGTTGCATCATGTTGTTTGAGCTTTGCATGTGGTTGATTGTGTCCTTTTTGCTTATTTGTCTTGTTTGGGTAGAGCCGGGAGACGAGTTCGCTAACGAGGATCCCGTTGAGTTTGCTTTCGAGGATCCAGTCAACTCTGACAACTTTGCAGGCAAGATGATCATACCCTCGAAATCACTTCTATCTTTGCTTTGCTAGATGCTCGCTCTTTTGCTATGCCTATGCTACGATGCCTACCACTTGCTTATCATGCCTCCTATATTGCCATGACGAACCTCTAACCGACCATGTCCTAGCAAACCGTTGATTGGCTATGTTACCGCTTTGCTCAGCCCCTCTTATAGCGTTGCTAGCTGCAGGTGAAGATTGGAGATCGTTCCTTGTTGGAACATTATTTACTTATTGGGATATCACTATATTATCTTGTTATCTTAATGCATCTATATACTTGGTAAAGGGTGGAAGGCTCGGCCTTTTGCCTAGTGTTTTGTTCCACTTTTGCCGCCCTAGTTTCCGTCATATCGGTGTTATGTTCCCGGATTTTGCGTTCCTTACGCGGTTGGGTGATAATGGGAACCCCTTGACAGTTCGCCTTGAATAAAGCTCTTCCAACAATGCCCAACCTTGGTTTTACCATTTGCCACCAAGCCTCTTTTTCCCTTGGGTTTCCGGAGCCCAAGGGTCATCTTATTTTAAACCCCCCCGGGCCAGTGCTGCTCTGAGTGTTGGTCCAAACTAGAGTCCTGTGCAGCGCCCCCTCGGGGAAACTCGGGGTTTGGTTTTAGTTGTATGGAGAGCTCATCTGAGTGTGCCCTGAGAACGAGATATGTGCAGCTCCTATCGGGATTTGTCGGCACATTCGGGCGGTGTTGCTGGATTTGTTTTAACTTGTCGAAGTGTCTTGTAGAACCGGGATACCGAGTCTGATCGGAATGTCTCGGGAGAAGGTATATCCTTCGTTGACCGTGAGAGCTTGTCATGGGCTAAGTTGGGACTCCCCTGCAGGGATTTGAACTTTCGAAAGCCGTGCCCACGGTTATGGGCAGATGGGAATTTGTTAATATCCGGTTGTAGATAACTTGAACCTTAACTTAATTAAAATGAATCAACTGTGTGTGTTACCGTGATGGTCTCTTCTCAGCGGAGTCCGGGAAGTGAACATGGTGTTGGAGTAATGTTTGCGCAGGTTGTTCTCTAGTTATTCATTTGTGCTTTGCCTCCTCTTCTCACTCTCATTTGCGAACAGGTTAGCCACCATATATGCTAGTCGCTAGCTGCAGCTCCACGTATTACCTTGTCTTACCTATAAGCTTAAATAGTCTTGATCGCGAGGGTGCGAGATTGCTGAGTCCCTGTGGCTCACAGATTACTTCCAAACCAGATGCAGGGCCTGACGACTCCGTTCCAGATGATGCACTTGAGCTCAAGTGGGAGTTCGACGAGGACTCATGCCGTTACTATGTGTCTTTCCCTGATGATCAGTAGTGGTGCCCAGTTGGGGGCGATCGGGACCGTGTCGCATGTTGGGTTGATCTTTTATTTTGGCACCGTAGTCGGGCCATGAGTGATTGGATGATGTAATGCTATTTATGTACTTTGTTTGAAGTGGCGAGTTTAAGCCAACTATGTTACCTTCCCTTTTATTATCTATTTACATGGGATGTTGTGAAGATTGCCTTACTTACAACATTGCTTTCAATGCGGTTATGCCTCTAAGTCGTGCTTCGACACGTAGGAGATATAGCTGCATCGAGGGCGTTACAAGTTGGTATCAGAGCCTTCCCCGACCTTAGGAGCCCCCACTGCTTGATCGTTTTTAGCAGCCGTTGTTGAGTCTAGAAAAATGTTTTGAGTCATTTAGGAATTATATATCGGAGAGTTTAGGAATTCTTTTTACTCCCCAGTCTCCTCATCGCTCTGGTAAGGCATCTTGACGTAGAGTTTTGACTCTTCTCTTCTCAAATTTCACTAATTGTTTTTTAGGATCACGCGGGTATCTTGGAATCGTTCCGATGGTTTTGCGATGAGAACATTGTTCGTGGTGCCTCCTGTCATTTAGGGGTTGTGGCAGTGTCCCGGGGAGTTGAGCTCCGAGGTGTTGTCGTCACAATTTTATCGTTGCAGTTCTAGAGTACCTGAGTTTAGTTCGTCAACATTGAAAATCTCTTTTATGCAGTTGTTGGTGAGATAACCTCGACTCCACCCAGTATTGGGGCGGGAGTTCAGGAGTATTGCCATAACTTATATAACGGATGCTTTTCGAAGGTTGAGGTAGATGGTTTCTGAAGTTTTTCTCGGTTATATGTTGAAGGATGGATACAGCTGGATGTAGGATTTGCTAGATTTGGGTGAGATATTATGCTTTCCATGTATCCCCAACACCTGATTGCATAACCGGAAAGGTTCGGGAGTTTCATAGGTGGGAATTATTGTAGCTCTAGCTTTTCTTCCACGGATATTTGGTTTGAGATTGGGATTTCTTACCGAGTATTCGTTCTTGATCCGTACCTTGTTGATTTATTCCTCTACCTAAATTCTAAGTGGCTTCTCAATTTATGGATATGAGACCATTTCAAGTGGAATGCATTCTTTCTTATGTCCGGATGTGAAGACTATATGTTGCAATTTCAACCCACTTGATTCAGCTTCAATTTTATCTGTTAATGTGCTAACGGATGTCACCCTCTTCAGGATGGCTCCCGCTAAGGGCAACAATCAGAATCAGAATCAGGATCCGCCACCACCTCCCCCTCCTCCGGAGGCATGGCAAGCTGTGATGGCTGCTACCAATGCAAACACGCAGTTGATCATGCAAATTCTTCAAGAGCGCAACCAAGCGAACCAAGGCAACCAAGGCAACCAGGGCAACAATCAGAATCACTTTGCTACACTCAACCAGTTCCTTGCTAACCAGCCAAAGACCTTCAGCAATTGTGTTGAGGCAACTGATGCTGACGATTGTCTTGTGGACTTGTGCAAGCATTTCGAGTGCAGTAACGTCAGGCCTGAGGACTTTGTCAAGTTCGCTTCCTTCCAACTCAAAGACCAAGCTGCAGAATGGTTCCAGCAGTACAAAGATTCCAGAGGAGGCCGTGTGATTACCTGGGATGAATTCCGTCAAGACTTCAAAGCTCATCATATTCCTCAGAGCGTGGTTGAAAGCAAGCGTGAGGAATTCCGCAACCTGAAGCAAGGCTCTATGTCTTTCTATGACTCCAACAAGTTGTTTCAGAAGCTCGCCCGCTTTGCTAAGCAGGACGTCCCTGACGAGAAGAGCATGATATACCAGTTCAGGGGTGGTCTCAGAGAAGAAATCCAGCTAGCTCTTGTTCTCTTTGAGCCCTTGAGGTACGATGAGTTCTACAACATGGCATTGAAGCAAGAGGCTGCTCAAGTGAAGTGTGATGCTTCGAAGAAGCGAGTCAGAGATGCTACTCCTTCTTCCTCTACTCAAGTGGCCAAGCAGCAGAAGTATTGGCTTCCTCCTCCTCCGTTCCTTCAGCCGTATCAGCAGAAGAGCAAAGGTGGCAGTGGATCTTCCCACCCACCCAACCCTGACTTTCAGAACAAGACTTCGTCTCAAGCTTCAAGATCGAGTGCTCCGTATCACCATCCGCTTTCAGAGGTCACATGCAACAAGTGCCAACAGAAGGGTCACTATGCCAACAAGTGCTTCAATCAGAGGCGTCTCCCTCCTCCTCCTCCTGTGAGATCGGCAAGTACAGTTGTGGTCAAGCATAACCCCAAGCACGCCAAGGTCAACTTGCTGAATGCAGCTCAGGCAGAGGACTCGTCAGATGTCATCATGGGTAACCTTCCTGTTAACGATGTTCCTGCAAAAGTTCTTTTTGACACTGGTGCATCGCATTGTTTCATTTACAAACCTTTTGCATCGAAGTATGAGTGCGATTATCAGTATCTGCAAAATTCTTTGCAAATCGTGTCACCGGGCAAGCAAATGACAGCTAATTTCTGTGTCTCGGATATTACTATCACGTTGGACGACTACAAATTTCTAGCTTCTCCTATTGTTCTGGGCGACTCGGATATTGATCTTATTCTCGGGATGGATTGGCTTTCTAAGCACAAGGCGCATCTTGATTGTGCAGCCAGGCAGATTCAATTGACTCATTCATCTGAGGATGTAATTGTCTTTGACGCTCGTGATGATACCATCCGTCTGTTTTCTCTCAATGAGAAGGGTGAACTGGATGCCATCTCTCAAATTCCAGTCGTTTGCGAATATCAAGACGTCTTTCCAGAAGAGCTTCCAGGAATGCCTCCGCACCGGCCAGTTGAATTCTTCATCGATCTTGAGCCTGGCACGGAACTGGTTTGCAAACGTCCTTACAAGCTCGGACCTGAAGAGTTGAAGGAGCTGAAGAAGCAACTCGATATTCAAGAGCGAATGGGTCTCATCTGACCTAGCTCTTCTCCGTGGGGTTGTGGAGTACTTTTTGTGAAGAAGAAGGATGGAACGGACCGACTTTGTGTTGACTACCGTCCATTGAACAAGAAGACTATCAAGAACAACTACCCACTTCCCAACATCAATGAGCTGTTCGAACAACTCAAAGGTGCCCAAGTATTCTCCAAGCTTGATCTCCGTATGGGTTATCACCAGATTCGAATCCGCGAGCAAGATATTCCCAAGACGGCTTTCAGAACAAGCTATGGTTCATATGAATACACTATCATGTCTTTTGGCCTCGTCAACACTCCTCCGACTTTCTCGCACATGATGAACTTCATCTTCAATGCCTACACCAATGACTTCATTTTGGTCTATCTCGACGACATTCTGGTCTTTTCGAAGAACAAGGAAGATCATGCCAAGCACTTGCGTTTGGTGCTCGATAAGCTCAGGGAACACCAGTTCTACGCCAAGTTCTCAAAGTGCGAATTTTGGCTCGATGAGGTTCTTTATCTTGGGCATATCATCTCTGCCAAGGGCATTGCGGTGAATCCTGAGAAGGTGTCTGCAATTGTGAATTGGGAACCACCTCAGAACGTGAAGAAACTCCATAGCTTCCTCGGTCTCGCAGGCTATTGTCGAAGGTTCATTGAGAACTTTTCAAAGATCGCGAAGCCTCTTTCAAACCTTCTCCAGAAGCACGTCAAGTACGTTTGGTGTCCGGAATGTGACATCGCTTTCAACACTTTGAAAGAGAAATTGGTCACTGCTCCAGTTCTGACTCCTCCCGATGAATCCAAACCGTTCGAGGTCTTCTGCGATGCCTCTCTTCAAGGTCTTGGTGCAGTGTTGATGCAAGAGAAGAAAGTTGTGGCTTATACCTCTCGCCAGTTGAAGCCTAACGAGAAGAACTAACCCACTCATGACCTCGAGTTGGCGGCAGTTGTGCATGCTCTTTTGACTTGGAGACATCTCTTATTGGGAAGAAAAGTGGACATCTTCACTGACCACAAGAGTCTCAAGTACATCTTCACTCAGCCTAATCTCAACCGCAGGCAAACTCGATGGGTCGAAATGATTCAAGAGTATAATCCGAGTATCGAGTATACTCCAGGCAAGGCCAATGTGATTGCTGACGCATTGAGCAGGAAGGCTTATTGCAACAGTCTGATTCTCAAGCCTTATCAACCCGAGCTTTGTGAAGCTTTCCGCAAACTCAATCTGCAAGTTATTCCTCAAGGTTTCCTCGCCAACCTTCCAGTCTCTCCTACCTTGGAAGACCAGATTCACGAGGCTCAACTTCTTGATGCTATGGTGAAGAAGGTGAAGATTGGGATTGCCAAGAGTCAACCCAAGTACAAGTGCTACCGCCTTGATGACAAGGATACTCTCTTCTTCGAGGATCGTACTGTTGTGCCCAAAGGTGACCTTCGTAAAGTGATCATGAATGAGGCTCACAATTCACTCCTCTCCATCCACCCTGGGAGCACGAAGATGTATCAGGACCTCAAGCAGGCTTATTGGTGGACTTGAATGAAGTGCGAGATTGCTCAGTTCGTGAATGAATGTGATGTCTGCAGAAGAGTGAAGGCAGAACACCAAAGGCCAGCTGGTCTCCTCCAACCTCTTGCCATTCCAGAATGGAAGTTTGACCACATTGAGATGGACTTCGTGACTGGGTTTCCAAAGTCCAAGTGTGGCAATGATGCTATATTCGTTGTCATCGACAAACTCACTAAAGTGGCTCACTTTCTGCCTATCAAAGAGTCTATCACTGCAGCTCAATTGGCGGAGCTATATACCTGTCGGATTGTCTCGCTGCACGGTATTCCACAAGTGATCTCTTCAGACCGTGCCAGCATCTTTACCTCCAAGTTTTGGGAGTCTTTTCAGAAGGCCATGGGCACCAACATCCGCTTCAGCACAACTTTCCATCCTCAAACTAGCGGTCAAGTCGAGCGTGTCAATCAGATTCTTGAAGATATGCTCAGGGCTTGTGTGATCTCCTTCGGCATGAAGTGGGAAGATTGCCTTCCATATGCCGAATTCTCCTACAACAACAGTTTTCAAGCAAGTTCGGGCAAGGCCCCATTCGAAATTCTCTATGGCAGGAAGTGCCGTACCCCTCTCAACTGGTCTAAAACCGGTTAACGTCAACTTCTGGGAAATGACTTAATCACAGAGGCAGAGGAGATGTGCAAAGTCATTCGAGATAACCTCAAAGCAGCGCAATCGCGCCAAAAGAGCTACTATGATAGTAAGCACCGTGATTTGGCTTTCGAGATCGGAGATCATGTTTACCTCCGCGTCTGTCCAATGAAAGGTACTCGTCGCTTCGGTATCAAAGGGAAGCTTGCCCCTAGATACGTGGGTCCTTTCAAGATCGTCAGCAAGAGAGGCGATCTCGCCTATCAACTCGAGCTTCCTTCAAACTTTGCAAATGTGCACGACGTGTTCCATGTCTCTCAGCTCCGCAAGTGCTTCAAGACTCCTGACCGCACCATCAACTTCGAAGACATTGATCTCCAAGAAGATCTCTCTTGTCGTGAGCACCCCGTTGCTATTCTTGAAGAGACTGAACGCAAGACTCGCAATAAGTCAATCAAATTCCTCAAAGTCAAGTGGTCACACCATTCCGACCGTGAAGCCACCTGGGAATGCAAGGATCACCTCCGTTCTGAATACCCGACGTTCTTCCAGTCCTAGATCTCGGGACGAGATCCTTTCGTAGTGGTGGAGTGTTGTAACACCCCGTATGTAATTTACCTAATATGTACTCCAACTCTTGCCATTTTCGGCGCTAATTTATTTTATTCCCTCGGGTTCGGGTTTTGTCTTCGTGTGTTGTTGTTGTTGTTGTTGTTGTTGTTTTCATGCATCTCATATCATGTCATCATGTGCATTGCATTTGCATACGTGTTCGTCTCATGCATCCGAGCATTTTCCCCGTTGTCCGTTTTGCATTCCGGCGCTCCGTTCTCCTCCGGTGGTCATTTCTACCTTCTTTTCGTGTGTGGGGGTTAAACATTTCCGGATTGGACCAAGACTTGCCAAGCGGCCTTGGTTTACTACCGATAGACCGCCTATCAAGTTTCGTACCATTTGGGCTTCGTTTGATGCTCCAACGGTCAACCGAGGGACCGAGAAGGCCTCATGTGTGTTGCAGTCCAACACCCTTCCAATTTGGCCCAAAACCCACCAAAACCCTCTCCATCATCTATAGCGTTCGATCACGATCGCGTGGCCGAAAACCGCACCTCATTTGGACTCTCCTAGCTCCTCCTATGCCTATAAATAGCCCCCTCCGAAATTCACGTCTCCTTCTTCCCCAAAACCCTAATTTCCCCGCTCCTCGCCGCACCGGACACGTCCGGCCCGGCCGGACAGTGTCCGCCGCCGTCTTCGGCCAACCAAGGCCCGCCATGTGGCACCCCGCGCAGTCCCCACCGCCGTGGCCCGGAGAGCCCGGATCGGGCCCTCCCTGTCCCGTAGCTCCCCGCGCGCCCCGCGCCTTTCTTCCCCGCTGCCGA
>NC_057812.1:319125491-319156520 GCF_018294505.1 Triticum aestivum
ACGTTGCGCATGGGCCTCCTTTTATATGCTCAAGGGGTCACCGACAGGTGGCAACGTAGACAAGGGTAAAAATGGAAAGGTGTTGCGGTTGGTACAGCTACCTGCTACAGTGTATCATACCTAACCCTGACGGCAGGGGACCAGGGCATTAAATGCCTGTCTGCGTCGCCTAAATAGTGCAAAAGGGACCGTCAGGGACGCCACCGCTCGCCACGATGGCAATCTTGTCAGTGCCGCTTGCCACCGCGCACCGCTGGCTGCACAGCCTCCCGCCACGTACGCCTGGAAGGGTCCTAGAGCGACATGTTGGTGGATGTGCTGGAGCGCGGGCACAGAGTGGTGGCTTGCCGCGGCAAGCGCCTTGCCGTAGTCGTTGTCTTGTCGCGTCCGGGAGCTTGTCGCTCACCGGGCCTTGCCGGGACGTGTGGCGCGTCGCGGCAAGTTCCTTGAGATGCCTTGGTTGGCCTTCCCGGCAAGCTCCTCTTGCCGGGGTCTTGTCTCCTTGGCTTGGATACTTTGTCCTTGAATGGCTCCAAAGGAACCACGGAGGACCTTGGCGGTCACCCGGCAAGCCTTGCCGCGGGATGCTGCGACTGCCCGTGCACAAGTTTGGGATACTAGGGTACCCCTACTCTAGTACACCGACAATCTCCATCATTGGTTCAGCCATTAATTGGTTCACAAACATACATTTATTCCGTCGCATTCGAGACAGAGGATACTGAACAGATTCAGATGGCGATTTTGGCAGGCTTGTATTATTGATAGTGGAGAGTGTCTTGAGCACTGCATCATAACATAAATTAGGACGGGAACCAAACAGATTAATCATGAGTTATTGCCATATTACCTGGCCTAGATTTACTGGAAAGAAACAATGGGGTTGCCTTGCTGTTTTCAGAGTTTGTCTGCTTATCTTTAGCAGCCTGCACAAAATTAACACACTAGCATTGCTATCATTGGCCAAGTCAGATAATAGGAAAGCAACATTGACACAACGAACGTTTGCGCAACTAGCCTACACTAAATTAACACAATATGGCACAGCTATCATTAGCCAGGTAAGTTAATACGAAAGCAACATTGACACAATGAATGAATGGGCAACCAGAGAAGCACTACAATTTAGTAATGTGTGTGATATGAGATAGCACATTCATGCAGCTCAGTACGCAAAACTACCAGGATGTTTTCCTTACAAAAATCAACATTGGCGTATTTAACATTTTGCTACAACTAATTTTAGATCAGATAAAGGTTAGGTTCAGGACGATTAACAAAATACATGATGATGTAAAAATATAGTGATATACAACAGGTACTTACATCAGCACTGGAGCACGGAGAATTCCCGCAAGATATTTTCCTCGAATACGATCCCAATGGAGGAAGGCTTGTATCGTTTAACCTTATTTTCTAAAAGAGAGACGGGTAAGAAACAAGTAGAAAATATGATCAGAATGCTATAAAATTTCATGATGCGAGGATACACACACGCTTCTTAGAATGGAGTTGACATTCTTTTGCTGGACTGGAGCAGACTAGTTCTTTGGCCACTGGAATCTGCTTATCATCAGTGGGAGTTGGGTTTCTGTGTGCTGGAGCAATATCTATGAAAAATGGAGTTGATTTATTATCTCCTGGCGTTTGGATCTTTTGAAAAGACCTGGTTTGTAACCATTCAGATTCTAACATAGCCATCTTCCCCTTGCATGCCTTATATAGAAGAATGGTGCTTCAATTATAAAACATGCTATAGCAGAGATGGAATAGGTACTGAAGAATAGAAAGGCATGACATATTGACATGTATTCCCTCCATCCGGAAATAAATGGATGGGTTTAGGCGTATTTCAGTTCTAGATACATCTAGTTTGATCCATTTTTGCGACATGTAATCCGGGCGGAGGGAGTATGACGTAAGATCTAGGGATACGACGGACAACACAGTAAAAAAACACTGAAAACCCACTGCAGAACAAAAGTAATCAAACCCACTGATATGAGATAGTACACTCATGCCGCTCAGGATGCAAAACTACCAGGCAGTTTTCCTTACAAAAATCAACATTGTGGCCTTTAATCATACATTTTGCTACAACTAAATTTAGATCAGATAAAGGCTAGATTCACGCCGATTAACAAACTATAGGCTGATGTAAAAATATAGTGATATACAACACGTACTTACATCTGCATTGGAGTACAGAGAATTCCTGCAAGAATCTTTCCTCACAGACGATACCAGTGCAGAAATTCATCTATCTGTTAAGCTTATTTTCTAAAAGAGAGATGGGTAAGAAACATGTAGCAAATATGATCATCATGCTATCAAATTTCATGATGCAAGGCTATGCACATGCTTCTTAGAGTTGAGTTGACATATTTTTGCTGGACTGGAGCGGACTAGTTCTTTGGACACTGGAATCTGCTTATTATCTGTAGGAGTTGGGTTTCTCTGTGCTGGAGCAGTATCTTTAAAAACTGGAGTTGGTTTATTATCCCCTGGCGTTTGGATCTTTTGCAACAGATTATAACATAGTCGTCTTCCCCTTGCATGCCTTGTATAGAAGAATGTTGCTTTAATTATAAAACATGCGGCAGCAGAGAGATGGAATAGGTACTGAAGAATAGAAAGGCATGACATATTGACATGTATTCCCTCCGTCCGAAAAAATGGATGGGTCTAGGCGTATTTCAGTTCTAGATACATCCTTTTTTATCCATTTCGGCAACATGTAATCCGGACGGAGGGAGTATGGTGTAAGAGTTAGGGATACGACAGGACAACACAGCAAAAAAACACTAGTTGAATGTAAAACTGTATGCTAGCGGAATACATACAAAAATAACTAAGGCAACATACACGTGTATGATTGGGAAAATAAGATGACATTGCAACAAAGCACTAGAACAACACTTCAATGTAAAAAACATGGTATGGTAGACAGATGAAGTACATATTGATGACTAACAATGCATAAGATATTCAAAAGCATGATGTCCAAATTAAGCAGATGGCATTGCGATAGAGTAGAATGACAGTACATAAATTTGAAAACATGTTATCATGAATGGACTAGGTACTGAAAAACAAGAAGGCATGACATATTTACATGCATGATCAGCATGCTAAGCACATGTCATTGTAACAGAGTAGATACACTCTAGGACATTATATGCATGTTGTACCCATATCACAGGCCTAGTTACAGCAAGGACCTTGTGGGGTGAAGAGGATTCATCATCTTTCTGCAAGTCTTCTGGAGAACTGCCTTTACATGTTCCATCATATTGGGTATCATTGACATCAAGTTTATTGGCCTTTACATTGCTCCGTGAGGTTCTTGTGGATATATCAGTGTGTGCAATTATATCTAACATGCATGGAAGACAACTAGTAGTTAGATTTATGTAATGAGTGCCTGTAGGAGACGACATAAATAGTAGGACTGGGGTTAACTAGCAGCAACAGGTCTCATAAACTAAAGGGAGAACACATGTGAAAGCTACAGAATATGTATCGTTTGTACTTGAGATTAACTAGATGGCACACAAAAGTATTAAAGAACAACATAGGAAATACTAGAAGTGGTATAATACTATAATCGCCAGCCAGTGGGATAGCATTGGCTGATGGATGATAACTATGGAACAATGTTACCTAAAGAACAAGTATCTTAGCTGAACTATGGAACAACGTTAACTCCTGAACAAGACCTGTAAGAGATCAGCATGAATATACAGTGAAATGTTATGATCTATTTTCCATGCTTAGATGAATAACAAAGCCATAAATGTTGCACAGAAGTAAGATGAGGGTACAACCTATCTGGTTGCCATCCATAGGAGTGAGGATCATGTGCTGACTTGTGGATGGCCCTGGAGTTGTTGTGGCTGCGCATGTCGGGCACGCGCATTCGATGCAGGGAACTATTGAGTGGGGACTATAGCTCCCTTCTGGTGTATAATTCCCTTGTTGGAGCAGCTGCGGTGAGTCGGAAGACGGTGTGTCTGAAGATGCAGATAACGCATAATGTTAAGAACGACATATCTCTTTGATCTGAAGAGATACACTAACAGATCAACAACAAGGTACGAGAGTGGTCACACGTCTATTGACTGAAGACTAAATTGGCGTCACACGATTTTATTTTATGTTGGTACTGTCCGATCTACGCCGGATGGCCGGCCGTCTTGTGCCTCCCGGCTGACACTGTTCGGAATATTCCTCGAAGAGCCAGCGACCAACGGCAGAGCAGCCTGCCTCCGCCGTCTGTGGCCCCGGCCAAAACCCCGCTCCCCGCCCCACCGCACTGCCGTGGTTGCGCCGCCCCCCGGGCCAATCCACAAAGATCCCTGTCATCCAGATCCGGCGGCGGCAGTACCTTCAATCCACGCAACTTTAAAAGATAGCCATCTAAGCGCTGCTTCCGCGGCGAACTTTGCGGCCCCGCACCCTTACGTTAGACACCAGCCAACCGGTAGCCTAGGAGCTCCGCCGCCTCAGGGGGTGCTGCTTCCCATTGCAAATCGATTGGCCCAGAATAAAAATTCAGACAACTGACGCCTAAATAAAGTGATTTGAGATGAGGGTGCGGCCTATCTGGCAGCATGGTGAAGTAGGCAGGTCCAGCTACCAAGTCGGTGAGGCCGGCGCGGTTGCGGTGGCGACCGGCGGCAGGGAAAGAGCGATGTCGCGACGGTCGACGGCTACGACGAAGCAGCGCCAGGACTCTAGACGGATCCAAAGTTGGAGCCGCTCCGGCGCCGTGAACAACGGTGGGGGTGAATCGGCTCCGGTACGGTTCACGCGGCCGTCGTCGAGGCAGCACCAGCAGCACGGAGTAAGAGGCGCACGACCCAGTGCACGACGGCAATTGGAGAGCATCTCCGGCATTAGGGAGGAGGGCAGCTGTGAAATTGGTGTGGTGGGGGCGCCATGGAGGTGGGGCTGAGGTTTCGCGGCTCGAGAGAAGGGAGCTTCCTGGGGAGAAGGTGAATTGGCGCCTGAGGGAGTCCTGGATTAGTGGGTCTCTGGACAGCCGGACTATATCCTTTGGCTGGACTGTTGGACTATGAAGATACAAGATTGAAGATAAATCCCGTGTCTGGATGGGACTCTACTTGGCGTGGAAGGCAAGCTAGGCAGTACGGATATTGACATCTCCTCCTTTGTAACTCACCTTGTGTAACCCTAACCCTCTCCGATGTCTATATAAACCGGAGGGTTTTAGTCCGTAGGACAACAAACAATCATACCATAGGCTAGCTTTTAGGGTTTAGCCTCTCCGATCTCGTGGTAGATCAACTCTTGTAATACTCATATCATTAATAATAAATCAAGCAGGACGTAGGGTTTTACCTCCATCAAGAGGGCCCGAACCTGGGTAAAACGTAGAGCCCCCTGCCTCCTATTACCATCCGCCTTAAACGCACAGTTCGGGACCCCCTACCCGTGATCCGCCGGTTTTGACACCGACATTGGTGCTTTCATTGAGAGTTCCTCTGTGTCGTCGCCGTTAGGCTTGATGGCTCCTACGATCATTGATAGTGATGTAGTCCAGGGTGAGACTTTTCTCCCCGCACAGATCTTTGTGTTCGGCGGCTTTGCACTGCGGGCCAACTCGCTTGGCCATCTGGAGCAGATCGAAAGCTACGCCCCTGGCCATCAGGTCAGGTTTGGAAGCTTAAATTACACGGCCGATATCCATAGAGACTTGATCTTCGACGGATTCGAGCCCATGCCTTGTGCGCCACACGGTCACGATGAGTACGATTTAGCTCTATCATCGGGCCGTATTCAGGAGATCGCACGGGCAGCCGCTCCGAGCCTCAATTTGGAGCCAGTTGCGCCATCCATGGACGGGTGGATAGACCCCGTCACGGAGGTCGTATCCTCGGCAGCGATCGAGCCGAATATCGACCTTACCCTTCACGAGAGCCGTGTTGCCAAACTGCCGGATCCTTCCCCGGCCACGGACTCCGAACCGCCTGCGCCCGTGCCTATCAAATCCGACTGGGCGCCAATCATGGAGTTCACCTCCGTGTATATCTGTTAGCACTCGCCCTTCGGTGACATACTGAATTCATTAAAGTCTTTCTCCTTGTCAGGAGAGTCCTGGCCGAACTATGTCCGGCAGGATTGGGATGCGGACGATGAAGAAATTCGCCGCCCACCCACCACCCACTTAGTAGCCACTGTCGATGACTTAACCGACATGCTCAACTTCGACTACAAAGACATCGGCGGTATGGACGACAATGTAGGAGACGAACAGGAACCACTGCCCACAGGGCACTGGACGCCCACTTCATCACATGACGTATACATGGTGCACACACCAAAAGAAACGACGACGAGGAATGGAAGGACGCAATGAAGGGTTGTCCCCTCGAGAAGCAGTCAAAGCGGCGGCATAAGCGCCACTCCAAATCCCGCCTCGGCAGAAACAACGATCATACAAACCCATCGTTAGAGCAGGGTGAACCATCGCCGGACCATGGCAACACGGAGAATCAAACCAAACAAACCGACTCTGTAAAAGATAATAGTCCGGACGACATCACACCGGACAGACACCGGGAGCAACAGAATGCCTGTCAAAGGCTTGTTGCCACCGCGAGGAGTCTAAAAAAGCAGAAGCAAAGGCTCAAGGCTGCGCAGGACACACTCAGAATTAGATGGGGTAAAGCACTCAAAACAGCAGCGAAGTACGACGGTAATCGCCCCACCAAGAGCTACCCGAAGCGGAAGTTGCTACCTGAATTCGACGAGGAGGCCTTAGATCCCCCGCAACCAAAAATTAAAACGGCCATCTGGCCGGATAGACGACCTCACGACCAACATAGAGCGGCAAACAATGCCGCACATAAGCCAATACGCGATCCACGCTAGGTCTCGCATCAAAAGGACGGCGCAACCAGATCCATCTATGGACCACACAAGCGCGCTCCAGCATACGATGCAACACAACAAACATCCAAACAACGCGGTACACCCAGATATAGGGGTGCCGCACACCCCCTATGTTTCACCGACAAGGTGCTAGACCATGAATTTCCAGAGGGATTCAAACCCGTAAACATAGAGGCATACGACGGAACAACCGACCTTGGGGTCTGGATTGAGGACTATATCCTCCATATCCATATGGCTCGAGGAGATGATCTCCATGCCATTAAGTATTTACCCCTCAAACTCAAAGGGCCAGCTCGGCACTGGCTTAAAAGCCTCCCCAAAAGCTCCATTGGAAGCTGGGAAGAGCTCGAAGACGCTTTTCGGGCAAATTTTCAAGGGACTTATGTCCGACCTCCGGATGCGGACGATTTAAGTCATATAACTCAACAACCCGGAGAGTCAGCCCGAAAGCTTTGGAACAGATTTCTTACTAAAAAGAACCAAATAGTCGACTATCCAGACACCGAAGCCTTGGCAGCTTTTAAACACAGCGTCCGAGACGAATGGCTTGACAGACACCTCGGCCAAGAAAAGCCGAGAACAATGGCAACATTAACAAGCCTCATGAGCCGCTTTTGCGCAGGCGAGGACAGCTGGCTAGCCCGATGCAGCACCAGCGACCCAAGTACATCCGAAGTTAGAGATGGAAACGGGAAATCATGACGCAGCAAAAATAATAAGCGTCGGAATAAATAAGACATCCCGAAGAGCACAACGGTAAATGCTAGATTCAGAAGCTCTCGGCCAGGTCAGCAAAAGCCGCCCTCTAAAGGCGCCAGAGATGAACTGTCCAGCCTAAACAAAATTCTGGACCAAATATGTTAGATCCATAGCACCCCCGATAAACCTGCAAATCATACCCATAGAGAATGTTGGGTCTTCAAGCATTCCGGCAAGCTCAACGCCGTACACAAGGGGGAGGATACACCAAGCGAAGACGAGGATGAGCCTCTTAAGCAAGACACTGGGGAACAAAAGAAATTTCCACCAGAAGTCAAAATAGTAAACGTATTACACGTGATCAAGGGGAGAAACAAAGCGGCACTCCCAGAGAAATATACCCAAGGGCCTATCACCGCGGAGTCCTGCCACTGGTAGTCTCAACCGATCACTTTTGACCATCGGATTACTCAGCAAGTATCCAACGTGCAGGATGGGCTGCCTTGATATTAGACCCAATAATTGACGGATACCTCTTCACACGAGTCCTGATGGACGGTGGCAGTAGTCTAAACCTGATATATCAGGACACAGTCAGCAAAATGGGGTAGACCCAACGAAAATTTGCCACAGCAATACTACCTTTAAAGGAGTAACGCCAGGCCCAGGGGCTCATTGCACGGGCTCCCTGCTACTAGAGGTTATATTCGGCTTCCCCGATAACTTTTGTAGCAAAAATTTAACCTTCCACATTGCTCCGTTCCAAAGTGGCTATCAAGCACTACTTGGACGAGAAGCTTTCGCTCGCTTTAATGCAATACTGCATTACGCTTCCCTCACGCTTAAGATGTCCGGTCCACATGGCATCATTACAGTAAATGGAAATATTGAGCGATCCCTGCGTGCCGAAGAGAGTGCGGCTTCCTTGGCAGCCGCACACTAAAACGGCCTCACCAACTAAAGCACTCGATAGGTCCTCAAGACTACGGACACGGTTAGACGAGTCCGACGCAGCTATATGTACTTCATACAGGTTTGATGGCCACACCCCTATTAGAAATACAAGGGACTCAACGCGCGCAGACAAGTGGCAATTTTTACTCATCTTGAATTGTACATGATTTCTTTAAACCTACCTTTTTGCACGACAACTTTTCACCTAAGTTCTTCTCTTTTATAGATGGCCATCGTGCTACACCCGTCCAGGATACGGCACAACGGAGACACAGGCGCAGACGTGCAGCAGGGACCCGTTCCAAGGATTCTTTTTAGATTAAGACCCTGCGTCGACCTTTTTTACTATCTCTTGTTGATACACATCCCTCGGATTCTCAGTACTATTGAGAAGGATGCTGACGTCTTGGCATGTGGCCACGTCAGAATAATGCACGTACCTGGACACCAGGGGCTTCTTACAAAAGGCACTGTTTAGGCCCGGTTTATACCATAAAGACCGAATACCTTAGGGAGTGTTCGGCATCGCGAGTTTGGCCTTATATGCATCAGCTCCGAATCATGTCTTTGGTCAAATGTAGGGTTTTTCCGGCTCCTGTGTTTTGCTGCCTTACGTTCCGCTCTATCGGCTAAGGCAGCACCAGGAGAACTACTGCGATTGTGCCCCGGTTCATCCGGACGAGCACCTCAGTAGAGAAAGCCGAAAACTGACTGTCATGATATAGCGTGAGACTGGTCAACCACTCGATGACCTATCAGAATGTTAGAATTCCTCCGCCTTAACAAAGGGCCATTTCCCGGCCAGGCATGTACGCACCCCAAATTCGGGAGAGTGCGGAGCCACCAGTGGCTATATAGTAGCCCCACCGTCAAACTCCTATGGCTAAGTGAAAGTGTTAAAGCATTATAGTCCGGTTGCCTTGTTTGCTGCGCTATCACCTCCTTAATAGGACCAAGACGTTGGATTAAGTGTGAACACGCGTCTTCTGCGAACACCTCCGCATTATATGCATGGGGGTTGAAGCCGACGACTGCAATCTTTCAGGTTATATACATATATACATAAACGGCCGCACAGGAGGCATCATATTACTTCCAGGCAAAAGTATAAATACAACCTTAATAAATTTCATAAACATTGTTTTTACAATGGGAATACATGTCACTCAAACATAACATTCTTCAAGCACTGGGCCTCTATCGAACGAGCACCCTCAAGAACTTCTTCAAAATAGTGCTCGGCTGCCACTCGACCTATGGCCGAACCCCGCGCCGCGATAGTGGTGGCATCCATCTCTACCCAGTATGTTTTGACACGGGAAAGGGCCATCCGTGAGCCTTCTATGCACGCCGACCTCTTCATTGCATTAATGCGCGGCACCACACCAAGGAACTGCTGCACTAAGCTGAAATAGCTGTTCGGCTTCGGCTTTTCCGTCCACAGATGATCTACGACGGACCTCATGGCGAGTCCGAACAATCTATTGAGTTTGGCCCATTCGGCAAGCTGATCAGTTAGTGGAAGCAGACGCTCTGGAATGTTAAAATGCGACCAGAGTAGCTTGTCCACTTCACAATCTGTTTGATCTCGGAAGTATTCGGCCGCATCGACAACACTCGCCGTCAAATCCAGATATGCGTCTGCTGAACTCCACAGCCGATCCAGAGGGGCATACCGCGGATCTCCGAACTTCCTCCGCAGCAAAAGGGCTTCCCAACCACAATATCACTAGCTTCACACAACTCTTCCTTCTTTGCCCTTATGGTAGAGCGGGTGTCTTTGGCCGCCATCGTGGCCTTTTTGAGGTCCGTCGCCTTCGCTCGGTTTTCTTCTTCAAGGAACCGGCAATGGTCGGCAGTGTCTTTTAACTTTATAGCCATCTTGGCCATTTTCTCTTTGCTCTCGCAATGCGCGGCCTTCTCGGCTCTCAACTCTTCGGCCGCCTTCAAAGCAGCCGCATTACTACTCCTTGCTTGTTCTTTGGCTCGGGCAAGTTCCTCCCGAAGGGTCTCCACGGCGGCAGCTCCATCTGCAGTCACAACATATTTAAGATACTGGCATCACGCTGCTCTTCCTATGTGACATTCACCAGAAAACATTACTTACCCTGTGCCTCGTCAAGCCGCTTGTTAACAAGCTCGATGTCAGCATCTGCCGCATCCAGTTGCCGCTTTAGTTTGGCAAAATCATTAGTCTGGCTAGCCACCAGAGCTTCCATCACCTGCACATAAAGCGGTACAGTTATTACCTGGGACTACGATTCTCCGTTTGCCGCCGTTCTCGGCGACAACCAGAGTCTTAGGGGCTACTATCTACACAGGGCACACCTAAAATGTGCGGTACCATCACAAATGTACATCATTTTACGTACCTCAAAGCCCGTCAGTAGACTCATAAAGGCTTCATGCAACCCGCTTTCGATGGACGAAATCCTTTCAATCACTGTACCCATCAATGTACGGTGTTCTTCTGAGATAGCTGCTCGCTCTAGCAGATCCCTCAGTGCGTCCGACCGCATACCAAACGGTGCCGGATTCTTTTGGCTGCTCTCTTCAAGAGCTAGATACTGGGGACTTCGGGCGACCATAGGATTATCTTCTGGCCTCACTTGATCCGGCGAGGCCCTCCGTAATGACACTTCAAGGTCGCCCGCTTCTTGAGCGGGGGAGTCCGGGGGAGGCGTTTCGCTCTCCATCATCCCCAGAAGAAGATCCCCCGAAGACGAGCTCTACTAAGAAGGGCTAAGATCCGAACTGCAAGATAAATGCTTCGGTTATTTTCCTCAGAGGTAAGGTAGTATATTTTCACTATTAAAGTACTTTTTGATTACTCACGGCTCGTTAGAGGGCTGATCCCCGCGCGGACTTTGTGCGGCAAGAGCACCCTCCAAGGTAGGACCCTCTGGCGGAGATTTCTTCTCTCGTTTGGAAACCTTGGTTTCCAGATCTTCAGAGGCAGTCCTCTTCCTTCCCCGAAGTGAGAGAAGGTCAGATTCTTCCCCTTGGTTATCCTCCTTCACGGGGGCGCTCATTCCCTCGGTTGGAATTGGTAGCGATGGGGGCCCGCTTTCGCCCTCATTATTCGCCCCCTTTATCTTCCTTTGAGGGCTCCGGGCAAGGTGCTAGCTCGAGCATCTTTTCCAGTACCAGATTGTCCAAACCCTCAGGAAGGGGGGCTGAACACCGAATCATCTTCGCCTTTGTTAGCCAGTCTTGGTCAAAGAGCGATTTCTCAGAATGACATCATGATTAATGAAAGACGCTTTGTTCGGCTAGAGGATTACTTACTTGGTCGGCGGTGCGGTTCCTGCTCAGGCCCACGTCCTCGGTAGTATCCGAACACTCTATTTGGGGTCCGAAGAATGATTTATACATCTCCTCGTGCGTCAGGCCGAGGAAATTCTGAATAGTGTGCGGTCCTTTTGGGTTGAACTCCCACATGCGGAGGGGCCGGCGTTTGCAAGGCTGGACTCGACGAACCAGCATGACTTGCACCACCGTAACCAGACTGAAATCTCCTTCGAAGAGATCTTGAATACGGCTTTGCAATATGGGCACGTCCTTGGCTGGACCCCAGCTTAGCCGTCTGCTGATCCATGACATCAGTTGTGGTGGAGGGCCCGAGCAGAAAGCAGGGGCAGCCACCCACTTGGCACTTCTGGGAGCTATGATGTAAAACCACTCCCGTGGCCATAATCTGGACACCTTTGGAAAGGAACCCTTTGGCCATGGAGCTCCAGCGATCTTGCTTATTAATGCGCCTCTGCACGCTACATGCTGCCCCTCGACCATCTTTGGCTTCACGTAAAAGGTCTTAAGCCACAGGCCGAAGTGAGGGGTAATGCGGAGGAAGGCCTCACATACGACAATAAATGCCGAGATGTGGAGAAAGGAGTCCGGGGCTAGATCGTGGAAATCTAGCCCATAATAGAACATCAAACCCCTAACGAAGGGATCCAGAGTGAGGCCTAGACCTCGGAGGAAGTGGGAGATGAACACAACGTTCTCGTTGGGTTCGGGAGTAGGGACGACCTGCCCTCGGGCAGGCAGCCGATGCGAAACCTCGGCGGTCAGGTATCTGGCCTCCCTCAACTTCATGATATCCTCTTCCGTAACGGAGGAGGGAATCCACCGACCTTGAAGGCTAGATCCGGACATGATTGAAGGTCCGAAGCACCTGACCTGGGCTTTGGGTGTTAGAACTCGAGGCGGGGGAAGGATTCAATTGAGCACGGGAGGGAAAAAAAGTAAAAGCCTTGTCCCTTTATAAAGAGGGTGAATATCAAACGTCCTCCTAGTGGCCGTTTTGGACTTGCCTAAAATCTAGGAGTCCTAGGCACGGTTGGGTTACCCATGATCGTATTGATGAGAATCCTATAATTAGGGGAACACGATCTCTGCTTTGACAAGACGTGTCAAGAAACTGCCTCGCATTATGTGTGGAGATGGTTGAAGAAAAACGGTTCGAATAATCACCGAGCCATGGCCTGATGTCATGTTGCCAAAGCATGTCAGCAGATTAAGATTTGTGGAAATATTATTCTCTCTACGGTGGAATGTGGAATTTATTTTGCTAGGTCGGACACTATCCTGGTATTCAAACTCTTCTGTGATGTGTTCGCAGGAGGAACCCGCCTTGCAATGCCGAATACAACACTGCGCGCCGGACTCATCGTCATTGAAGCCTGGTTCAGGGGCTACTGAGCGAGTCCTGGATTAGGTGGTCTCCGGACAGCGGGACTATATCCTTTGGCCGGACTATTGGACTATGAAGATACAAGATTGAAGACTTCGTCCCATGTCCGGATGGGACTCTACTTGGCGTGGAAGGCAAGCTAGGCAGTACGGATATGGATATCTCCTCCTTTGTAACCGACCTTGTGTAACCCTAACCCTCTCCGGTGTCTATATAAACCAGAGGGTTTTAGTCCTTAGGACAACAAACAATCATACCATAGGCTAGCTTTTAGGGTTTAGCCTTTCCGATCTCGTGGTAGATCAACTCTTGTAATACTCATATCATCAAGAATAAATCAAGCAGGACATAGGGTTTTACCTCCATCAAGAGGGCCCGAACCAGGGTAAAACGTTGTGCCCCCTGCCTCTTGTTACCATTCGCCTTACACGCACAGTTCGGGACCCCCTACCCAAGATCCGCCGGTTTTGACACCGACAGCACCCATGAGGTATGAATGGGGGCGGACAGGGGAAATTTGGAGGGGGAGTGGAACCATGTCTTACGGACGCATTTGTCTGAAATGTGAGGGGGAGTTATAGTTCTACCCTTGCCTATAGGCTTCTCGGCTTGGGTCTGTGTACTGAGGGTCGGGGATAGTAGAGTAACTTTGCTTCTTTGGGCGGGAGCGATTTTGGGCGAGGAGGGCGTGTTTTGAACTATAGTGGGCGCGAGCGATTTCGGGCGAGGAGAGCGTGCTTTGAAATAGTGGGCGCGAGCTATTTCGGGCGAGGAGAGCGTGTTTTATCGACCATGGTTTATGAATTATTTGTCACATGTCATTTCGGCCGAGGATAAGGCACGCTTGGATGAAGTTATGAACCTACCCTCGATGTACAACAGGCCAATTGATGTGTGTCCCACATAGGACGCTAATTTTGCGTCTCCCATTTATTTTCTCGGGCGAATTCCACCGAGCAGAGAGGATGTTTAACGGTTCGTTCAAATTTTGGGAGAACGAGCATCCATGTCTACCTTACCAAGTCGATTCAGATCAAATTTTGAAATATTAGCTTGCCACTTCTTTTTTAGATGGAGAGATGATGCTCGGGAGTAATGTGTTTTTACATGCTCGTTGCTAGCGATTTACTATATGACAAATAGTTCACCCACTCAAAAACGCGAATCAAACCCAAAATAAAATATCTCAATTCAATGAAATAGCTCGTTCAGTAGGTCAAAATAGTGAACTAAATCCAAAATTGAACACCTCAATCGAGTAGCATGTTGTATAGTATTATAGTACTCCATGAACATGTTGAAAGTCAAATTAATGAATTTGTTTGATATATGTATATATCCGTTCATGTGTGGATTGCAGACAACATGTTCTCCAATTTAAATATTTGAATGCAAGTTTATATCGAAACATGGTTTATATCAGTCTTTGATGCATAAAACTCGACCTCCCCCTCTCCCGGACTCATGTTCTCTCTCTCTCTCACACCGACAATCTTCAATTCTGTCGCACACATCGGACACAAAAACCTTGTTCGTCCCTCTCCCTTTCTCTCCATCTCTGTCTCTTTGTGTGTGTGTGTGTGGGGGGGCGGTGTTTCTAATTCGCATGCATATATACACCATCTATAGGTCTCTCTCGCACACTATGTATGATACTCTAGCTAGTCCAAGCTAGATATCTTGGGTGCACTCATCATACGGACACAGATTCCTTCACTCTTTGCCTGTAACTCTCTCACACACCACTATGTCGTCTCGGAGCTCTTCCCCCCTCTCTCAAACTCTCCATCCACCTGGGTCACACATACACATGCATATCTCACTCGCACTCGGTAGGCCCATCTAAAACTCTATCTCTCCCCCTCGTTCTCTCTCCATCTCACACGCGCACACACACAATCTCATGCCTAGCTAGCCAAGTATGATGGTCTCTCACTCAATTGTAGGCCCACGCAGTCCCCCTATATGTATATGACTAGCTAATCTTAGTCTCCATCACAAACATGTGCATGGTCTATCTCGGTTTCTCTCAGGGCATCTTTCTATTGCGCACGCACTCCCTCGATCTCCCACCCATATAGTCCCCTCACGATCTCGACGGGATCTCTCTATCACAAAGACACCCTCTCTCCCTCCTCATGCGTCCATGCCATCCATGTGTCCCTCTCGACCTTTGTTCCTTGTTGGCCACACCTTTATTGGACATGTGATACAGGGGTGTCTCTCTCCGTTGCAAACAATCACACACTAGCTATCTTCGTTTATCTCCTCGCCTCGCTTTTCCATCTCGGAGATGCATGCGTGATATGTTCTCATAAGAAACAAAAAACACACTCTCTCTCTAATTTATTGTTTGTTGTCACTTTCTCTTTCACACACATACTCTTTTTGGACACTTAGTCATTCTCCTTCACACGCACTTGATCTGTCTCGACTGAGGCACTCTCCTCGGTCCATGGCATATAGATTTATTGAAAAGTCAAACATCACAAAGTTTGACCATGTACGTGGACAAAAAGAAGTACATCTAGTACGGCAAACATATGCCATTAGATTCACCATGAGATGTAGTTTTGTATGATGTATCTTTGGTATTGTAGATATAAATAACATTTGCGTAAACCTGATCAAAGTTTCCAAAGTTTGACTTCTAAAATTTTTACATGCACTGCATTATCGAGCGGATGGAATATCTCTTTCCCCCTCTCAGCTATCTGACGCACCACTCAGCCTTATCGGGGCTCCTCAATCTCTCTCAAACTTTATTGGTCAGTTTGGTTCGTGACCCGACCCTCATTCCTTGATGGCCAGTACTGCCTGGTGTGGACGTGAGATGTAAAATATTTCTGCCTGGCCAGGCTTGTGTGGTGCTGAAGCATTTGGTTCATGCTTGGGCTAGGCAAAGCATCAACGTCCCATCAATCAATCCATGCATCAATTATTTAATGCTAATATTCATCCATGTTGCTGTTAGCCTTGTGGCCACACGACCAGGCACGACCAGGCATTCGAAATCGGTCGCCTGGGCCAGGCTACTTGCAGTGTCTGGAGTTCAGCCAGGCTAATTAAAGTGCAAGGGAACCTAGGCCAGGCAGGCTTTCTTTTTCACAGGGTAGCAACCAAACAAGCGTGCATGAAATCCAGCCACAACCCCAGGCCAGGCAAAAGATGCTCAGGACGCAAGCCAAACTGGACTTATATCTCCCTGGTTCACACATACACATGTCTCGCTCGCGCTATACATATAGACCCATCCAACATTCTCCGCCCTTGTTCTCTCTCCATGTGACACGCACCCCCCTAAGTACCATAATCCCCCAATCCATCATAGGCGCAAGCACTCCCCCCCTCCTAAGTATGATTATCTCTTACTAGCCAACAGGAACACACGTATTGTCTCCTTCCATCCATACGTCTATGTCGATATCTCTCGGGGCATCTTCTATCGCGCACACACCTTGTCACTCGATCTCCCACCCATGTTGTCCCATCAAGATCTCCAGGGGATCTCTCTATGACAAACATACACTCTCTCCTCCCCATGTCTGCATTTTCTCTGTATGTCTCTCTCGACCTCTCTCCCTTGTTTGTCAGACCCCTCTTGGCCACGTGCTAGCTTAGGGATCTTGCTCTCTTGGTTCCAAACAACCACACACTATCTCCTCACCTTGCCTCTGTTGTCGAAGATGCATGTGTGATATGTTTGCATAAGACACACACGCTTTTTATCTACTTTTATCGTGTGTTGTCCATGTCTCTTTCACACACGCACACACACTTTTCTCTCTCTCTCTCTCTCTCTTGTTAGGGACTCTGTCACGTCCATAAGCATATGGATGTTTTGAAAAGTGAAACCTCAGACGTTTGACCAGGTATATGTGGAGAAAAACATTTACATCTGGAACGATCATTAGATTCATCAGAACATGTACTTACTTCATACTATCATTTATCTTTGATATTGTAGATATAAGTAATTTCTTTATAAACTTGGTCAAAGTTTCAAAAGTTTGACTTAAAAAAATGTTGGTACTACATTATCGAATGGAGGGAGTAGCTCTTTCTCTCTCTCTCTGCTATCTCTCACGGGCCTCCCCTCTCACTCGAACTCTCTATACCGACGGATTATACGCTCACTGTGTCAGCGTATAGCTCCGTATATTGTTTAGTTGACCAGTCAACCAATCCACATGCTGCCTTGTCAGCTCGTGTTCTGTATCTTCATGTGCTGGCCCATGTGGCAGTGGGTGAAAATAGGTAAACTAGAGGCCCATCTGACACGCGGTGAAGTAAACAAAGATGAAACCACTCAAGGTAGCACCCCGCATGCTAGTAAATTGAGGGCGCATTGAGGACAAACTTCTTGCACGCGAAGGACGCACTCTCGCACAATTCACCGCTGCGCGGCGGCATGCACAGAAGGACGCACTCGCGCACACCCAGCACACAACATACACCAGCACACGTGTACACATCTAGGAGTAGAAGGCCGTGGAAAAATCTGGCGCGATGGTCGCTACCGGAGCCGTCCACCCCCAATCTTGGTGTTCCGTGCAATGCACGGGCATCTACACACGGGAAATTATGTCGAACAGGGCTAGTTGTAAGCAGGCTAGCTCTACAGCCATGATGATAGTGACTGCAGACGGTGAGGCTGACTATGGTATGCCGAACACGGCGCCTATACTCAGGTGTCATCTCCGGCGCAGGGTCTTGTCACTTCACTGTGAGGAGCAGCATGTAATAATTTGACCAACGGGTAGTACAGTGCTAGTAATCCTACTACTACATTGGTAGTACTACTACTAGTACTAGTAGCACCACCGTCTGGATTTAGGAGTACTACCACGTCCACCGGCACCGAGGAACGTCTCCAGGTAGTATTGCTTGAGGCCGCTAGGGCGAGGGGCCGCTTGGATGACAGCTTCATCTCCTTGTTCGACGAGGTCCTCGTCGGTTTCCTCGACAAGCTCACCGTCGTCAAGAAGCTTGCGGACGACTTTGATGTAAGCCTCCAGCCGATGCACCCAGGCTCTGCGATGCCCGCCACCCTCAACGGCCACTATGGTAACAACCCCTTCGATGCACTGGTGGCCCTGCGACTGCCCGCCGTCACGCCAGAGAATGTCCACCTCGAGGTCGAGCTCACCGCGCAGCGCCTGGCGCAGCAAGACACCATCGACATAATCACCCACGTCTACGCGCAAAACGTCCACAAGGACTACTACATGCAAGAGGAGGACAATAGGACGCTGGCCTTCTTGGAGCGCAGGGCAACCTTGGACGGCACTGTTCAGAAGCACGTTGAGCTCGCCGCCAACGCCGCTGCTCCTCACACGTTGGTTGGTGACCCGACGCACTAGGGCGTGAGGATGTCGTTGAACGTTGATGGATCCGTATGTATTTTTATCTTTCCGTCAAATCCATGTAGTAGTATATGATACTATAGTAATTATCTTACCTTTCGCATCAACTTCATAATTTTCGTACATACTCCATGCATGAACGGCGCCAGAACCAAACTTCTCATTACTCTAGGCAAAATCGTTATTTTCTACCTATTGGTCGCGCCATGGAGCAGAACCAAATTTTACAAGTTACGAGTTCAAAAGGAAAAGCATGCCGTGTTCGCGTCGCACCCCCACACGGTTGGTCCGGCACGCCGCTCAAGCGGGAATGCGTGCGGTGTTGCATTTTCACTTACAAGTGGGACCGTAGTTGAGCAAACCGACTATCAGCAAACCCCCACCCCGCCCACCGCGTGACGGCTGAGAAAACAGGAGGGAGAAGAGATGGTTGTAGCACGGACTCCAAGAAAATTGGTGTTGGATGGGACTCGTGTGGGTGGCGTGTGTCGTACTGCTAGACGTGAATGCTGCCCATGCCACCCCACTATATCGAGCCTATATCAAGGTACGTAGAACAAATTTCCGGCAGTCCGTGCTCAGCCCTCCTCTATCTCTCTTCTCAGCCAGCCAACGGACGCGCGGAGCCCATCGTCTGTTTGCTCACATGCGGCCCCACATGTTAGTGAAAACGCAAGAGGACCCACTGAACCTGCACATCTTTCACCTCGACGTGCTGGTGATGAAAAATTAATCCAATAAAGATCTTCGGTGGACGCTTTTGGAGTTATTCAAGAGTAGTAAGATTCTATTTACAGTTTAACCCAAGATGCACATCTCGTGGCTTCAACTACCACTCTATTTTCTTTCATGACACAACCTAGATGCTAGATGTCCCACGTGTCGGCAAAAGGAGGAAGAACCCGACCAAATCTTCGGTTCTGCTCTCGGATTAGACTAGTTGTGCTAACTTAAAATTTTTATTGTGTACTCCCTCTGTTCCAAAATACTTGACTTCCACTTGTCCAAAAATGGATGTACCTATATACTAAGACATGTCTAGATACATATATATTTTGTCAAATAGAAGGCATGTATTGTGGAACAGAGGGAGTAGAATGGATGCAAGTTTTTGTATTGGGAAGAAGAGTACATCCATATATTGATAGAGCGTAATTTAGTAGATGTTCTATCACTTTTAGCTAGCACAGACGCAAGATTGAGCCTCCACAGATCAACAATGAATAATATGGTGTCAGATGGATGTCGTGGTGGTGGCGTGTGCTGTACTCCTGGATGTGAATGCTTGTTCTGGCCATGCCACCCTACTACTCCCTACTACTTACTCCTACTATATAGTACTAGTATCGAGGATTCAAGGTGCTGGTTATGTACAGCGAACACATTAACATATGGCTATAGTAAAAACACCCGCCCGATGCGCGAAGCATCTGAGGCTAGTACAAATAGTGTACTACTATTGTTGATTGGCCTCATCCGATAACCTGTTGCAATGCACGTATAATTATGTATTCGGAAAATATTTTTTTGCCTCGTCGCACCACTCACTCAGAGAAGCGACTCGAAAGCCATTCATAAATTTAGTAAGTTTATCACACGCATATCATTTTATTACATACAACAGGTCATCAACCCACGTCGACAACGAGGATACATTATAAATACTAAAGTTTTCACCACACAACAAATAACAAGCAATGAAATGAACTTCAACTCAACCATTCCTCGGCGTTGGAAACGCTTGCTTTGAACCACAAGTGATTCTCTGGGACGGGCCACCGATTGTCGATCTGGAAACCAATGCAGGACGGATCATCCAGGCTGAAGCGGCCTACTATATCCCTACCATGGTAGGGAACCACACAAATGTCCGAGTTATAGACACAGTTGCTTCTCATAAATGTGTCAACATCAGTTTGATCGCCTTTCACCATCATCGGATAGTTTTGTCCAAGGAAGAGCGAGTTTTCTCCAAGACTATCAATTTTGTACCAGGGAGAAGGAGTTGGTGCTAGCACACTAGTATCCATCCCGAATACCATGCAACGGGTGTTGGAATAGGTCCACAGAGTGCGACCATGGGAGCCACCTGCTTCCTTACCAGTAACATCATCAGTGGGCTGTATACACACAAGAAGAGGTGATCCATCGGAATTAGTTGCCAGGAGCCACAGAGTATATGGGCGCTGCTCGTCCTCATGCTTGTGATCATCACCATCGTCATCTCCCCCTTGGTTATAGTTTTTTTCAAGTATAGGTGTTGGGATGTTCACAGGACCTTGGAAACACAAGAAGAAGGTTAATTAGTAAAGGGAAACTTGCTAACCCGCATGCATGTGGATGAAACAATTATAATTACGATGGAAGACAAACGTACCGAAACTATGAGGATGCCATGCAAAAACAGTGCCACGAATGGTGGCAGCAAACACAAGGCGCTCATATTGAATTGCATCACAGTACTCATCCGTGTACAAAAACTGATTTTTGAGCAATATCCATCGAGTGAAACCATCAAGGAAGGAAACAAGCTTGTCGAAGATAGCAACAACATCATTGTCGCTGTAATTCCAAGAGCGGTTGGGAACTCGACAAATTGCTATCTTCCATAGAATACAGTCACCATGATCGTATTTGAACGTGCGTACATTACCGGTGTGCTCAACCTCTGGGCAGTGTGCTGAGATTTTTGGAAGTGGAAACCGGTGACGAGTGTACACATTCACAAGTTCCCACTCGCAGTTGGACCCAATGTAAACAACCCAATCTCCATCTGCGCCCGCCCAAGCCTTGCCCTCAAGCGATGGCATCTTAACATCATACATATCATTATCAAGTGGCATCAACTTGCACCGGGCAAGGCCTCAGTCGTGCCGGCGCCAGTCATCATCTGGGTCACGACGAAGAAGATAGGGGAGATCAAACCGCTCCTTGACTCTTGGGTTCTTTGCAATGATGTTATTAGTTGAGTCGATAATGGGCTTGAACGAACCTGCCATGCTAGCTGAGGTGATGACGTCGCACCGATCAATGAGTTCCTCCACCACGTTATCTTTCAGATTGGGGCAAGAATAACGGGGTCGTTTTCGGCCTGTTCCCTCCATGGAGAAGACGATTGAACAATGGCAGAAGAAAGGGTGAAGGGCTGAAGGAAAATGGAGGAGGCGGAGGAAGAGCGTGCTATAGTAGTTCCAAATCGAGAGGGAAAGGCGAAGAGTCGGTGGATGGTTGCGAGTTTGCCACAGTTCACAAAGAGGCGCCCCGGCCTACACGTCCGTTCAGAAATACTCCTACTACTCGCCATCGTCTCACAGATATGTTGGAATGGGACCACATGTCAACGAAACATGGTGTGTAATTTCTCGTGCAAAATGCGATCTGGCCACGTTGTCCTGAGGTGCCGCATTAGTTATCGACCTTTATTTTTTTAATGGCGTGCCGATCTGTTTTGAAGCACGACTAACTGGTACTGTACGCAGAGAAAATATAAACTACTCTACCACTACTCTACCTCCAGTACTAGTAGTGTAAAAAAGATATATAGGCTAGAGCTTGAGTGCTTTCTTGCTAAAGGCTGCCCACTTGCTTCTCACACTACCACCCTCTCTCCAGATCTAAAAAAGACGGCCCCT
The DNA here is from genome assembly GCF_018294505.1 of Triticum aestivum. Taxonomy (NCBI): domain Eukaryota; kingdom Viridiplantae; phylum Streptophyta; class Magnoliopsida; order Poales; family Poaceae; genus Triticum; species Triticum aestivum. Next base: position 319,147,760 of record NC_057812.1, read on the forward strand.
CTCTCCCTCCTCACGGGTGGTCACAGATCCACCGGGGAAGAAAAGGACGTGCAGCGTTGACGCACTCATCGTCGGCGAGCGAGGTCACGCACTGACGACAAGGCCGTTCACTCAGACCTAGCGCCCGCGCGGGATGGCCTCCGTCCCCAAGCTCACTGCCGTAGTGTGTGCGGAGGACGACGACCACGAGCGAAGCCACTTCCCGCCGACCCTCAGGTATGCTACCTCTTTTCGAACCATAACCTTGTTCTATTGCCCCATCTGCCACATCGTTGCATGTGGATCTTTTTCCACTCCACCATCTTCCCAATTTGCTATCCTCTGCTCTGCTGGCCACGCAGATGAAAACCATAATTTGCACTATTAAAGGAACCCTACTTCATGCAGACTAATCCATGTATGGGTTGAATAAGGAAAGGAAGGGAGACTGTACTGTCCAAGAGAGTAGGCATCGAACCCGCATCTAGGTTGAAAAGGGGAAAATCAGTAGCTAAGGAACGAGTCTCGTGTCTCTTGGTTGAAGAAGGGTAGAAAGGCATGACAACGCAATAGAGAATGACCAGGTCGATCGGTTTGTTGTCCTCGCATAGGAAAAAGGTAGCTAAAGAGAGCAAAAATGGGACGTAATCCACATATGCTGCCTGGATATTTGTTTCTCTGGGCAACCATACCTCCCTCACCACTCTGCGTCCGTGGAGGTACATCGTACTGGTGCGCCCACTGTCTGAATGGGCCTCCCATGCTCTTATTGCCACTTTTTTTGCTGTTAGTATAACGCCAGCAGTCAAGTCAAGCAATGCTACTACTAAAGTGATGCCACATTTAACTAATGCCGCTCTCAGTCTAATGCCACCGATAAATTTAAGCAATGCCAGCAGTCTAAGGCATTCTAATGCTGTTGCACACCCAGTATACCAGTGCTAGAGTTTATTGAAATCAGTTCAGTAAAACCATTATACTGTACCCTGTAATAAACTAACTACTCTACTATTGCACTAGCCACTGGATTAGTGTATATTTGTAGTATTCGAATGGTGTTGCATTAGCATATGGACATAAATAAAGTGTGGCAAGCTTTCCCAGATATGTGCTCAAGAAAACTACTACCTGTTTTTCTAAATACTAGACGTTTGGGTACTTTAAATTGAACCGCGAAAACGTCTTATATAAAGGAACAAAGGGTGTGGAGTTCACTCAAATTATCCCGGTAAAGCTAGTCACACCTTTGCTAAAATTAATGTTCATTATATTATCGGAGGAGGTCTGTATGTTTGTCTCTAATGCCTGTTGACTACATAGCTAACATCATGATGTAATGTTAAGTCATTTCCTTTTCTAAAGTGTCACTGAATTGTCAAGGCGGTGATGGCATTTTATTTTAGTAGAACTGCACAAAATTTGCTTAAAAGAAGAGGAAAGGTCAGGAATGGCTCAGTTTTTTAGAAAAAACTATGTATGCCTTCCTGACATCAGCCGTTGTTGCTTTATTTATTCCTTCAAACAGGTGGTTAGAAACAGTCTTGCTACCTTTTCCCATTATGAAATTGGAATGCTTATATTTGTGAGTCTATGCTTCAACTAGTGCCACTTTTAGAGTAATCACACTTTCAATATCTATGCAAACAGGGATGCTCGATTTTAGTGGAACTGCACAAAAAGTCCAACTGGTTCAACATTAGGAGCATGTTTTTTTCCAAACCTTTATATCCAATTGGTGGCACTATGAGCTGTTCATTACGAAGGTACATGGTTTGCTACTATCTTGCTACTCTTTTTGTACTGTCATTAGATAGTAATACTAGTGGTTTGCATGTGAATTTATTGGCAGGGTGGACCTACATTGGAGGTGCAGGACAAGATTCAATGATTGGATGCTCAATTTCGGTTGTATTGATTTCACCTCTTCCATCACTGCGAACATGGGTATCCTTGGTCTGATGAATAATAGGCACTATATTTCTAGTCTGAACCAGCAAATCAATTCAGTATGAAATTGTCCAGGGCAAAACATAACTGTATCAGATTGTCCAGTGCAGAACATGACAGATGCTAAGCGGAAGAGACATGTTTAAACCGAAAATACAAAGTGTGGTATATGTTTACTAGCTGATTGATATTTGTGCAGACAGAGATGTCTGCCCGTTGCTATTTGGCAAACAAACAAAGTGTCCGCAATTTTGGTTGAACTACACAAGAGAATAGTATAGTCACTGCATGCAGTGCCCTTTGAAAATAGACACAGAAATATTGGATAGTCACTTCATGGACTGCAGAAAAGTAGTACTGTACTATTTATTGGGCAACACCAGGTGCTTCATTGCTTTGGTCTGATTATACAATGGGCATCATTTTGCCTAAGTTAAAGTTTGTATTCCGAAAATAGTCTCGTGGTGTGATCGAGAGAAGACCAAATCATATTGCAGTGGATGTTCGTCCATCATGTGTGGTTCATTCTCATGGTTCCAGCTCTTGGTGAAACCACTTACGTTGGCAAGAGGAATTGTAGACTCACAAACAAATTTGTCTTTCAGTCTGTACTGAATGTTGGCCAAGAGAAGCATCCATGTTAGTAGGAAGAATAGATGTTTTTCTAGATCTCTGCTTTTTGGAGCTACATATTTGTATATGATCTGTTATTGTATATCGTAATATTTTTGTTGTTGATTTGTTATTGTATATCTTAATATTTTTGTATATAAACTTGGTCAAAGTTTGTAAAGCTTGACTTTGACCAAAGCTAATATGCGAACTAAATAAAAACGGAGGGAGTACCTCCTTTCCGGTTTGCAGGCTTAATTCAAACCTCTCTCCAACCAAGGTACTCCCTCCGTCCGGGATTTATTAGTCCCGTGAGCAAAGCAGAAAGACCAAGGCATGGCAATAATTAACGGCATGCAGAAGTTTAAGCCTAATTAATTCCAGCGATTTAAGTGGCTGCATGCGTGCCCTCGGCTGCGACTCGTTGCATGCTGCTTCGTGTACTGCCTGCGAGCGATTTTGAGTGCCTCCATGCAGCCCACCGTAATTAAGGCAGCTAACTGATGCGAAAGAAGATACGCTTTAAATCCGTGGAATCATTATTGACAAGGAGGGAGATGATTCGAGTGCACTCGTTTGACCGCCATGCCGGCATGCGACGCAGACGAGACGGGACGACACAGTCATAATTTCAGTTTCTCTAGTTTTCCACGGCAAGCTGGGGCGCTAAGCCATTATGCATTGAATTCCGATGACCGTCGCGCTACCTTCCACCTATAAGTACTGTTTGCCGGCCTTCTCAGGTGCCACCGTGACCCAACTCGCCATATCCTCATAAGCCCCGACCGGCCAGACGTCGCTCGCCACGTCCGCCATGCCCCCGCCCATCCACGGTAGGCAACGCCAGAGGCGGTCACCGCCGGAACTAGTGTTCGGGGTTTCACTGGAAGGCAGACGGAGGGAGGAGGCATTCTATCTATCTTTAGATGGCAATGCGGAGATCAAGGAGTTGTTGGAGCGCGACCGCATGGCGGAGGAGCAGGTGTTGTTGGAGCGCGACCGCCTGGCGGAGGAGCAGTGTATCGCCGATTTGCGCCGCTAGCGGGACATGGAGCAGCAGCGCACCGACGCTCTAAGTCGCGAGCAGAGCACTCGCAACTGGGCCGGCTACGTGGAGGACGGCACCTGACAAATAGCCCTGGAGGCTATCGGGCTTGCACGCATTCGCGACGATGATTTTTACTACCAGCTCGTCAAGTGGGTTTCCTGCTAGGGAGCCGAAGCTTCGGTGGACCACGCCGGCATGAAAAGGGCCAACGCGCGCGAGCAACGCGCCCTATCGCACCTCTGGAAAGTCCGAGGCGAGGCGGAGGACGCCGGTGCCGGCGTTTAGCATGGACAGCAGATGGCGGCCGGCATCGTCTAGTTAGCTAAGAGTAAGTTAGTACTTGTATGCTACTAGAGTGTTAGTGGGAGTAGATAGCTAACTTGGCTATGATGGTTGTCAACGTGGAAGTTTAGTACTATATATGTGGATCAGACCTGTTACTTTGGTCTGAATGTTGAACTTTCCGTTTGAACGTATGGAATGGGCTGTTATTTTTTAAATGGGTTGTATTTGTCCTCCACTGTTTAGAGGCTGACTTGTGGGCCTAGCAAGTTGACACGTACACAATCAGGAGATGATTGTACGTGGACAGGATGACAACAGGGACCCGCCAAGGTCATGGCAGTATGCAAGCAAGTGCCTCCTTATTTCAAGCCAATAAAAAATGGCTCCTCCTAGTGGATTTCTAACATCTGGGTCCCATGCCATTGTCAACGTAGTCAATAAACGAGAGAATTGCACAACGAGCGGCTGACACCAGGGACCCAGCAGCTCGCTCAGTTATTGTTGTTTTGGGTTAATTTGATAAATGCCACTCCAAATCCAGTGTATCCAAGAAATGCCACTGCAATTTCCAAACATTGAAAAATGCCATTTCATGCCATTTCTAGTGGCATTTTTCAAAGTCTGGAGTGGCATTTTTCAAAGTTTGCAAACTGCAGTGGCGTTTTTCAAAGTTTGCAAAAATTGTAGTGGCTTTTTTCAAAGTTTGGAAATTGCAGTGGAATTTTTATGAATCACCATAATTGGAGTGGCATTGATCTAATTTCTTTTTGAGACGGAAGCAGGGTGTCAACTGGGCTGTGCGGGACACTCTGGCTTGTCTAGATAGCCTTTTCTTTTATGGTTACCACAGACCAACCCAGTAGTTTGTTTTTTCTTTCTGAAAATGGCTAGCCCAGTTCTTTTGTGATTTGTCAAGAAGTCGCTTTATCAGGCCTGTTGGGCTGCAAATCTTTCAAGACGAGGAGAGCTTCATTCGGCTGGCCGAGAAAATGGCCTATCAGTAATGAGAAATGGGCTATACATTTTTAAAACACATCAAACCGGCAAATATTTTCAAATATCTTTTTTTCATTTCGAGATTTAAAATTGCATTGATTTTTATGCGTGGACAATTTATTGGATTTTATATTGATATACATTTATTTTTAAAATCAGGCTGAATGTGACTCGAAATTTCGGGATTAAAAACAGTTCAGACCGCACCGACATATGCAAAATTTCGTATAATTTTTTAACCGTGGCCACAATATGGGCTATAATGCTAACATAAAGAATATGGGCTCCAAAAAAACCCGTAAGAATTAGCAAATGGGCTGTAAATTATTTGAAATAATGGCAGATGGGTTGTATGCTGTTTTCCACAGATTTGAGGCTTTCGACAGATGGCCTGTATACTGTTGGATGTCCATCCAATGGCTGTCGTGCTTCTTCAATCTCTGCTCTTCCTGCTCCAGCCGCTCAAACAAGCGCTGGCGGGACTGCCTGCTCCCTCCTCCCCGCGGTCGGCTATGCTGCCGCGCAGGCCTCACCGCCCCACCGTACTCCCATCACTGGCCTAGCCATCCCTCTACTGACCCACACATGCTGTTATTCTCCGGCGACGGCAGACGAACCAGTAAACCCTCGTACAGTCGTACTCCCCTCCGCGTGGGAAACAAAAACAACGGCTAAGTGTTCCCTGCCTCCGTGTCGTTCCCTTCCTAGGCCTCGCCGTCGTCCACCACCCTGGTTCTCTCGGCGTGGCGTGGTCAGCGTGGTCAACGACCAACATGCATCTGAAGTGGACTGTACGTAGAGAGGCCGACAGCTGGGTCCATGGCCGCACGCAAGGAAATGCCTCCTTATTATGTGCAAAATAATGATTTCCTCCACCTGACATCTGGGACCCACCGAAACAACCTCTGTATTTCACGAAAAAAATGTTACCGCCGCTGACAGCTCGGACCCACCAGCTATATCTTCACACGCAAGGAAGTGCCTCCTTATTATGCACAAAAAAAATGAATACTCCCCCTGCTAGCTGGGACCCAGTATAGTGGCCTACTAAGATGACGGGGACGAAGGGCTTTGTCAACTTAGTCAATATGCACGATTCTAGGTCGACTGACCGTACGATGTCCATCCAACGACCGTAGTGCTTCTTCAACCTCTGGTCTTCTTGCTCCAGCCGCCCAAAGCAGCGCCGGTCGCGCCGCCTGCTCCTACCTCCCGTGGCCGCCTGGGCTACCGCGGAGGCCTCACCACCCCCATACTACTCCCACCGCTGGCCAGGCCATCCCTCCACTCCACTCACCCACACCCCCTGTTATTTTGCGGTGACGACAGTGCAGCCGAACCAGTGAACCCTCGTACTCCTCTCCGCGTGGGCATCCACTGCCGCGTCTTCCCCGGCTCTGCGTTGACCCATTCCTAGGCCTTGCCGTAGTCCACTGCCGTGGTGCTGTCGGTGCGGCGTGGTCAATGTGGTTAACGACCGAATTCCATCGGAAGAATACTGTACGTGAAGAGGCTGACAGCTGGGTCCACGACAGCCGCAAGGAAGTGCCTCCTTATTACGCAGAAAATAATTATTCCTCCACCTGACAGCAGGGACCCACCGGACGCCCACCAGTATATCGCGAAAAAAACGTTTGCCCCTGACTACTGGGACCCACCCGATGGGCCACCGTATTTCGCGAAAAAAACATTCCCCCTGCTGTCAGCTTGGACCCACCGGAAGTGCCTCCCTATTACGCACAAAAAAATGAATACCCCCTGCTAGCTAGGACCCACCTTGGTGAGAGGCTGACTTGTGGGCCTACTAAGTTGACGGGGACGGAGGGCTTTGTCAACTTAGTCAATATGCATGATTCTAGCTCCAGAGACCGTACGATGTCCATCCAACTGCCGTAGTGCTTCTTCAACCTCTGGTATTCTTGCTCCAGCCGCCCAAAGTAGCGCCGGTCGTGCCGCGTGCTCCTGCCTCTCGTGGCCGGCTGCGATGCGGCGGAGGCCTCACCGCCCCCTACTACTCCCACTGCTGGCCAGGCCATCCCTCTAATCACCCACACCCCCTATTATTCTGCAGCGACGACAGCCTCACACCGCAGCGAACTAGTGAACCCTCGTACTCCTCTACCCATGGGCATCCACTGCCGCGTCTTCCCCGGCTCCGCGTCGTCCCCTTCTTAGGCCTTGCCGTCGTCCACTGCCGTGGTGCTGTCGGTGCGGCGTGGTCAATGTGGTCAACGACCGACTTCCATCGGAAGAGTATTGTGCGTGGAGATGCTGACAGCTGGGTCCATGGCCGCAGCAAGGAAGTGCTCCTTATTACGCGCAAAATAATTATTCCTCCACCTGACAGCGGGGACCCACTGGATGGGCCACCGTATTTCATGAAAAAAACGTTTGCCCCTGACTGCTGGGACCCACCAGCTACATCTTCGCACGCAAGGAAGTGCCTGACAGTCGGGACCCACCTGGTCGAAGCATACGTAGCGTTGTCATTCTGGTCGCGGACGTGTATGTACATATATACTGGTCGATGTAGAGGTGCGCACGTGTCGTAGTAGAGGCGCGCAGGTAGCATGTACATGTACATACAGCGGCCAGGGTGCAAGACAGAAAATACGGCCACGTATGTGTACATACGGGCGGGGTCTCGAACGCCTACTCGCGCATACGTACGGCCAGGGCTCGTGTACATGGCTAGGTTGGAACGGAGAAACAGCGTCGTCATCGTGTTCATGGGGAGGCAACGGAACGTGTCATGTTCATGGGGAGGCAACAGAATGCGTCGTGTTCATCGGGAGGCCTTGGACAGAACAGGCGATGGAAACGAGGCCTGGTGTACCGCAGAACGGAGGAAATGGCCTTGTGTTCGACCGGCCATGTTCGAAATGGGATCCTGTTCATTGGGAGGGGTATGGCGTACCACAAAACGGAGGAAACCGACCTCCTACGGTCCAAACAGGGGTCCTGTTGATCGGGACGGATGTGGCGTACCGCAAAACGGACGAAACAGACTTGTGTTGGAGCGCTACGGTCGAAACGGAGGTCCTGTTCATCGGGAGGGGTGTGGTGTACCGCAAAACGGGACTCCACGGGATACTGTTCATCTCCACCGTCGACCCCTCCAGCCTCCACAAGCCACTGTTCATCCACCGTCGACCTCCTCCAGCCTCCTGTAACACCCCGGATGTAATTTTCCCAATTTGTACTCCAACTCTTGTCGTTTCCAGCTTTAAGTTATTTTATTTTCTCGGGTTCGGGTTTTTTGTCTCCGTGTGTTGTTGTCGTTGTCATGCATCTCATATCATGTCATCATGTGCATTGCATTTGCATACGTGTTCGTCTCATGCATTCGAGCATTTTCCCCGTTGTCCGTTTTGCATTCCGGCGCTTCGTTCTCCTCCGGTGGTCATTTCTACCTTTCTTTTGTGTGTGGGGATTAAACATTTCCGGATTGGATAGAGACTTGCCAAGCGGCCTTGGTTTACTACCGGTAGACCGCCTGTCAAGTTTCGTATCATTTGGACTTCGTTTGATACTCCAACGGTTAACCGAGGGGCCGAAAAGGCCTCGTGTGTGTTGCAGCCCAACACCCCTCCGTTTTGGCCCAAAAGCCACCCAAGCATTCTCCATCATCTAGATCGTTCGATCACGATCGCGTGGCCGAAAACCGCGCCCCATTTGGACTCTCCTAGCTCCTCCTATGCCTATTTAAAGATCCCCCGAAAATCTCCTTCTCCTTCCCCCCCGAAAACCCTAGATCCACCCCTCGTGCGCACCGGACAAACTCCCGCCGACGGACATTGTCCGCTTCCCCGCTGCCGTGAATCGCGCGCCGCCACGTGGCCGAGCCGCCCCACATCGCCGCCCGTCCCGCCGGCCCGCTCGGCCCGGCCGGGG
>NC_057812.1:319156916-319166334 GCF_018294505.1 Triticum aestivum
CCCGCCTCCTCGCGCCCGAGGCGCCGCCTCCGCCTTGCCTTGTCTCGTCGCCGGTGGCCGCCAACCTCGCCGCCGTTCAGTCGCCCCGCCGCCGTTCGGTCGCCTCGCCGCCTCACCCTCGCCTCCCCCTCGCCCGGATCCGTCCGCCTCCGTCAACTCCGACGGCCCGCCCAGCTACTCCGGCGAAGATCCGGCCGCCTCGTTTTCTGCGTTGGGCAAACCCTAGATCCGGAGGTCGAATTCTACTAAGTCCCCGTGTTTTTCAGTTTCAAGTGCTCCTGTTCATCATGTCGTATCTCCGTATCCGTAACTCCGTTTTTGGCATATAGCATATCAAAATGTTCATCTCAGAGAGTACATCATTTCATTCCATTGCATCATTTTCTTTTGAGTTCATCTTGATGCCCGGAATTCTGTTAGAAGAGGGCTACTTGAGATATTTGTAAGATCTGCTACTCCATTTAGCTTTTTGTCATTTTTGCCATGATTATTGTGTGCATGATATGCCCATGAGCTCTACATATGTTTTGTTAAGGGCTTTGTCATCTTTTCAGAGGTGCAACCCATGTATTTTTGTGATGTGCGTGGTGACTAGCACAAGCTTGCAAAGTGGTGCACTTGGTAATTCTGATTTCAGGGACTTAGCATTTCCACTAAGTCCTTGAGCTGTTTATCTCATATGGCCATATGTTCATGTCGTTTCCTAGTGATCCGTGCCTCTTTTGAGGATGATCAGTAAGGATGTTTTGCTAATCTTGTAATGATATATCCATCCATGTCTCTGTTTGCAATTATGGAGGACCCTAGATTGAGTCAATAGAGCTCTACTTTTTCTACTTTGTGAATCTGGGCAGATTGTCAACTTGTTTGCAATTTTGCCGTTGATGTTGTAGTTGAACCGTGCATGGTATGCTATTGTTCTTGCCATGTATAGCTTGAATTTTGTGCATTCTTGATGGGTGTATGCTTAGCTTGTCATGACTTGCTCCGTAGTGAGTGCATCGAGCTCGTAAACATGCCTACTTGAGTTATGTTTCAGCATGTGCCAGTTTTCACTAAGTCTGAAAACTGATTATGTTTTTGCCATGTTCACATGCTTGCAATTGTATTTTCTGATCCCTTTTGGCTCAAGGTCACTAAGGGACTTTTGTTAAGATCTTTGAGTAGCTCCATTCCATGCTTTACCTTGCCATGTTCAGGTCCTGTAGCATGTAGTTTTGTTGCTCCGAAGTGTGCTACCTGAACTGAAATTCCAGACAAGTGTTAACTTCACTAAGTCTGAAATCTGTTTGCCATATGCATTTTTGCCATGCTTGTTTGAACCTGCTATTGGATGAATTGGCCGTAGCTCAGTGCTAGACTTTTGTTAAGCATCTTGAATGCATCCCTGCCATGTATTTTGTTGTTATGTTTGCGTGTTGTAGCATGTTCATCTCATTGCATTTAGATGGCTACTTGCTGTAAATCACAGACCGGTGTCATATTTGAATTGCTTGCCTTTTCCAAACCGTAACTCCGATTCCGGCTTTCTTTATATCGTTTTCAAGCGATTTCATCTCATCTTTCCAGTGGCACACTTGGATTCCCAAGTTGAGGCCAGGTTCATGCATTCCTTGTCAATTCTTGCATATGCATCCCGCATCGCATCCCGCATAGCATACCATCATCGCATCATATTGTTTGAGTTGCACGTGGTTGATTGTGTCCTTGTTGCTTGTTTGTCTTGTTTGCGTAGATCCGGGAGACGAGTTCGCTAATGAGGAGCTCGTTGAGTTTGCTTTCGAGGATCCAGTCAACTCTGACAACTGTGCAGGCAAGATGATCATACCCTCGAAATCACTACTATCTTTGCTATGCTAGATTGCTCGCTCTTTTGCTATGCCAATGCTACGATGCCTACCACTTGCATTCAAGCCTCCCAAATTGCCATGTCAAACCTCTAACCCACCTTGTCCTAGCAAACCATTGATTGGCTATGTTACCGCTTTGCTCAGCCCCTCTTATAGCGTTGCTAGTTGCAGGTGAAGATTGGAGGCCGTTCCTTGTTGGGAACATTTATTTACTGTTGGGATATCATTATATTATCTTGTTATCTTAATGCATCTATATACTTGGTAAAGGGTGGAAGGCTCGGCCTCTCGCCTAGTGTTTTGTTCCACTCTTGTCGCCCTAGTTTCCGTCATATCGGTTTTATGTTCCCGGATTGTGCGTTCCTGACGCAGTTGGGTTATAATGGGAACCCCTTGATAGTTCGCCTTGATTAAAGCTTTTCCAGCAATGCCCAACCTTGGTTTTACCATTTGCCAGCTAGCCTCCTTTTCCCTTGGGTTTCCGGAGCCCGAGGGTCATCTTATTTAACCCCCCCCCCCCCGGGCCAGTGCTCCTCTGAGTGTTGGTCCAACCTAGAGCCCCTTGCAGCGCCACCTCGGGGAAACTCGAGGGCTAGTTTTAGTTGTACGGATTGCTTATCTGAGTGTGCCCTGAGAACGAGATATGTGCAGCTCCTATCGGGATTTGTCGGCACATTCGGGCGGTGTTGCTGGTCTTGTTTTAACCTGTCGAAGTGTCTTGAAGAACTGAGATACCGAGTCTGATCGGAACATCTTGGGAGGAGGTCTATTCCTTCGTTGACCGTGAGAGCTTGTCATGGGCTAAGTTGCGACTCCCCTGCAGGGATTTGAACTTTCGAAAGCCGTGCCCGCGGTTATGGGTAGATGGGAATTTGTTAATGTACGGTTGTAGATAACTTGAACCTTAACTTAACTAAAATGAATCAACTGAGTGTGTTACCGTGATGGCCTCTTCTCGGCGGAGTCCGGGAAGTGGACACGGTGTTGGAGTAATGTTTGCGCAGGTTGTTCTCTAGTTTCTCGCTCGCGCTTTGCCTCCTCTTCTCGCTCTCTTTTGCGAATAAGTTTAGCCACCATATTTTGCTAGTCGCTTGCTGCAGCTCCACCTATTGTTACCCTGTCTTACCTATAAGCTTAAATAGTCTTGATCGCGAGGGTGCGAGATTGCTGAGTCCCTGTAGCTCACAGATTACCTATTACACCAGATGCAGGGACCGATGATTCCGCTCCAGGAGATGCGTTTGAGCTCAAGTGGGAGTTCGACGAAGACTCTCAATGTTACTATGTTTCCTTTCTTGATGATCAGTAGTGGTGCCCAGTTCGGGGTGATCGGGACTGTGTCGCTTGTTGGGTTATCTTTTATTTTGGCGCCGTAGTCGGGCCATGAGTGTTTGGATGATGTAATGTTATTTATGTACTTGATTGACGTGGCGAGTGTAAGCCAACTATGTTATCTCCCCTTTTATTATCTATATTACATGGGATGTTGTGAAGATTGCCTAACTTGCGACATATGCCTTCAATGCGATTATGCCTCTAAGTCGTGCCTCGACACGTGGGAGATATAGTCGCATCGAGGGTGTTACAAGTTGGTATCAGAGCCTTCCCCGACCTTAGGAGCCCAATTGCTTGATCGTTATTAGCGGCCGAGTTGTGTCTAGAAAAATGTTTTGAGTCATTTAGGAATTATATATCGGAGAGTTTAGGAATTCTTTTTACTTCCCAGTCTCCTCATCGCTCTGGTAAGGAATCCTGACGTAGAGTTTTGACTCTTCTCCTCTCAAATTTCACAAAAAAAAATTAGGATCACGCGGGTATCTTGGAATCGTTCCGATGGTTTTATGATGAGAACATTGTCTTGGTGCCTCCTGTCTGGGGTTTTGTGGAAGTGTCCCGGGGAGTTGAGCTCTGAGGTGTTGTCGTCATAATTTTATTGTTGCAATTCTGGAATACCTGAGTTTAGTACGCTGACATCGAAAATCTCTTTTATGCAGTTCATTGGTGAGATAACCTCGACGCCACCCAGTACTGGGGCGGGAGTTCGGGAGTATCGCCATAACTTGTATAACGGATGCTTTTCGAAGGTTGAGGTAGATGGTTTCCGAAGTTTTTTCTCGGTTATGTGTTGAAGGATGGATACAGCTAGATGTAGGATTTGCTAGTTTGGGTGAGATATTATGCTTCCCCTGTATCCCCAACACCTGATTGCATAACTGGAAAGGTTCGGGAGTTTCATAGATGGGAATTCTAGTAGCTCTAGTTTTTCTTCCACGGATATTGGTTTGAGATTGGGATTTCTTACCGATTATTCGTTCTTGATCCGTACCTTGTTGATTTATTTCTCTACCTTTATTCTAAGTGGCTTCTCAATTTATGGATATGTGACCATTTCAAGAGGAATGCATTCGTTCATTTTGATCGGATGTGAAGACTATATGTTGCAATTGTCATTCCGTTGGATTCAGCTTCGATATGTGTCTATCAATGTGCTAATGGATGTCAACCTCTTCAGGATGGCTCCTCCAACGCGCACGACTCCGAATCCTGATCCGCCACCACCTCCACCTCCTCCGGAGGCATGGCAAGCTGTGATGGCCGCAACGAATGCAAACACACAGTTGATCATGCAAATTCTTCAAGAGCGCAATCAAGGCAACCAAGGGAACCAAGGAAACAATCAGAATCACTTTGCTACACTCAACTAGTTCCTTGCTAACGGGCCAAAGACTTTCAGCGATTGTGTTGAGGCAACCGATGCTGACGATTGGCTTGTGGATCTGTGCAAGCATTTCGAGTGCAGTAACGTTAGGCCTGAGGACTTTGTTAAGTTCGCTTCCTTCCAACTCAAAGATCAAGCTGCAGAATGGTTCCAGCAGTACAAGGATTCCAGAGGTGGACGTGCGATTACTTGGGATGAGTTCCGTCAAGACTTCAAAGCTCATCATATCCCCTAGAGCGTGGTTGAAAGCAAGCGTGAGGAATTCCGCAACCTGAAGCAAGGCTCTTTGTCTGTCTATGACTACAACAAGTTGTTCCAGAAGCTCGCCCGCTTTGGCAAGCAGGACGTCCCTGATGAGAAGAGCATGATATACCAGTTCAGGGGTGGTCTCAGAGAAGAAATTCAGCTAGCTCTTGTTCTCTTCGAGCCCTTGAGATACGATGAGTTCTACAACATGGCACTGAAGCAAGAGGCTGCTCAATTGAGGTGTGATGCTTCCAAGAAGCGAGTCAGAGATGTTACTCCTTCTTCCTCTACTCAAGTGGCCAAGCAGCAGAAGTATTGGCTTCCTCCTCCTCTGTTCCGTCAGCCGTATCAGCAGAAGAGCAAAGGTGGCAGTGGATCTTCCCACCCACCCAACCCTGGCTTTCAGAACAAGACTTCGTCTCAAGCTCCAAGATCGAGTGCTCCATACCACCGTCCGCTTTCAGAGGTCACGTGCAACAAGTGCCAACAGAAGGGTCACTATGCCAACAAGTGTTTCAACTAGAGGCGCCTTCCTCCTCCTCCTCCTGTCGGATCGGCAAGTACAGCTGTGGTCAAGCAAAACCCCAAGCATGCCAAGGTCAACTTGATGAATGCAGCTCAGGCAGAGGATTCATCAGATGTTGTCATGGGTAACCTTCATGTTAATGATATTCCTGCAAGAGTTCTTTTTGACACTGGTGCATCGCATTGTTTCATCTCGACACCTTTTGCATCTAAGCATGATTTTGTTACTCAAGTTTTGCCGAAACCGTTGGCTATTGTCTCTCCTGCCCGTCAAATGACATCTCGAGTATGCGTTCTGGATGTTACAATCACTTTGGGTGACTATAAGTTCTTGTCCTCTCCAAATGTTCTTGGTGACTCGGATATTGATCTTATTCTCGGAATGGATTGGCTTTCTAAGCACAAGGCTCAGCTTGATTGTGCAGCCAGGCAAATTCAATTGACTCATTCGTCTGAGGATGTAATTGTCTTTGCCGCTCGTGATGATACTATCCGTCTATTTTCTCTCAATGAGAAGGGTGAACTGGATGCTATCTCGCAAATTCCAGTCGTTTGCAAATATCAAGACGTCTTTCCAGAAGAGCTTCCAGGAATGCCTCCGCACAGGCCAGTTGAATTCGTTATTGATCTTGAGCCTGGCACGGAACCTGTGTGCAAACGTCCTTACAAGCTCGGACCTGAAGAGTTGAAGGAGCTGAAGAAGCAACTCGATATTCAAGAGAAAATGGGTCTCATCCGGCCTAGTTCTTCTCCGTGGGGTTGTGGTGTTCTTTTTGTGAAGAAGAAGGATGGAACGGACCGACTTTGTGTTGATTACCGTCCATTGAACAAGAAGACAACCAAGAACAAATACCCACTTCCCAACATCAATGAGCTGTTCGAACAACTCAAAGGTGCCCAAGTATTCTCCAAGCTTGATCTCCGTATGGGTTATCATCAGATTCGAATCCATGAACAACATATTCCCAAGACGGCTTTCAGGACAAGCTATGGTTCATACGAATACACTGTCATGTCTTTCGGCCTCGTCAACGCTCCTCCGACGTTCTCTCGCATGATGAACTTCATCTTCAACGCCTACACCAATGACTTCGTTTTGGTCTATCTCGACGACATTCTGGTTTTCTCAAAGAACAAGGAAGATCATGCCAAGCACTGCGTTTGGTGCTCGATAAGCTTAGGGAACACCAGTTCTACGCCAAGTTCTCCAAGTGTGAATTTTGGCTCAATGAGGTTCTTTATCTTGGTCATATCATCTCTGCCAAGGGCATTGCCGTGAATCCTGAGAAGGTGTCTGCAATTGTGAATTGGGAACCTCCCCAGAACGTGAAACAACTCCGTAGCTTCCTCGGTCTCGCAAGCTATTGCCGAAGATTCGTTGAAAACTTTTCTAAGATTGCGAAGCCTCTCTCTAATCTTCTCAGAAGCACATCAAGTACGTTTGGTCTCCGGAGTGTGACATTGCTTTCAACACTTTGAAAGAGAAATTGATCACTGCTCCAGTTCTGACTCCGCCCGATGAATCCAAGCCGTACGAGGTCTTTTGTGATGCCTCTCTCCAAGGTCTTGGCGCAATATTAATGCAAGAGAAGAAACTTATTGCTTATACCTCTCGCCAGTTGAAGCCTAATGAGAAGAACTACCCCACTCATGATCTCGAGTTGGCGGCAGTTGTGCATGCTCTTTTGACTTGGAGACATCTCTTATTGGGAAGAAAAGTGGACATTTTCACTGATCACAAGAGTCTCAAGTACATCTTCACTCAGCCTAATCTCAACCTCAGGCAAACTCGATGGGTCGAAATGATTCAAGAGTATAATCCGAGTATCGAGTATACTCCAGGCAAGGCCAATGTGATTGCTGACGCATTGAGCAGGAAAGCTTATTGCAACAGTCTGATTCTCAAGCCTTATCAACCCGAGCTTTGTGAAGCTTTCCGCAAACTTAATCTGCAAGTTGTTCCTCAAGGTTTCCTCGCTAACCTTCAAGTCTCTCCTACCTTGGAAGACCAGATTCGCCAAGCCCAGCTTCTTGATGCTATGGTGAAAAAGGTGAAGATTGGGATTGCCAAGAGTCAACCCCAGTACAAGTGCTACCGCCTTGATGACAAGGACACTCTCTTCTTCGAGGATCGTATTGTTGTACCCAAAGGTGACCTCCGTAAAGTGATCTTGAACGAGGCTCACAATTCTGTCCTCTCCATCCAGCCTAGGAGCACGAAGATGTATCAGGACCTTAAGCAGGCTTATTGGTGGACTCGAATGAAGCGTGAGATTGCTAAATTCGTGAATGAATGTGATGTCTGCAGAAGAGTGAACGCAGAACACCAAAGGCCACCGGGTCTCCTCCAACCTCTTGCCATTCCAGAATGGAAGTTTAACCACATTGAAATGGACTTCGTGACTGGGTTTGCAAAGTCCAAGCGTGGCAATGATGCTATATTCGTTGTCATCGACAAACTCACTAAAGTGGCTCACTTTCTGCCTATCAAAGAGTCGATCACTGCAGCTCAATTGGCGGAACTCTATACCTCTCGGATTGTCCCTTTGCACGGTATTCCACAAGTGATCTCTTCAGACCATGGCAGCATCTTTACATCCAAGTTTTGGTATTCTTTTTAGAAGGCCATGGGCACAAACATCCGCTTCAGCACAACTTTCCATCCTCAAACTAGCGGTCAAGTCGAGCCTGTCAATCAGATTCTTGAAGATATGCTCAGGGCTTGTGTGATCTCCTTCGGCATGAAGTGGGAGGATTGTCTTCCTTATGCTGTATTCTCCTACAACAGCAGTTTTCAAGCAAGTTCGGGCAAGGCCCCATTTGAAATTTTGTATGGCAGGAAGTGCCGTACCCCTCTCAACTGGTCTGAAACCAGTGAACGTCAGCTTTTGGGTAATGACTTAATCACAGAGGCAGAGGAAATGTGCGAAGTCATTCGTGATAACCTCAAAGCAGCCCAATCCCGTCAAAAGAGCTACTATGATAGTAAGCACCATGATTTGGCTTTCGAGATTGGAGATCATGTTTACCTCCGTGTCTCTCCTATGAAAGGTACTCGTCGCTTCGGTATCAAAGGGAAGCTTTCCCCCAGATATGTGGGACCCTTCAAGATTGTCAGCAAGAGAGGCAATCTCGCCTATCAAATCGAGCTTCCTTCAAACTTTGCAAATGTTCATGACGTGTTCCATGTCTCTCAGCTTCGAAAGTGCTTCAAGACTCCTGACCGCACAGTCAACTTCGAGGACATTGAGCTCCAAGAAGATCTCTCCTATCGTGAGCACCCCATTGCTATTCTCGAAGAGACTGAATGCAAGACTCGCAATAAGTCAATCAAATTTCTCAAAGTCAAGTGGTCACACCATTCCGACCATGAAGCTACCTGGGAACACGAGGATCACCTTCGTTCTGAGTACCCGGCGTTCTTTCAGTCCTAGATCTCGGGACGAGATCCTTTCATAGTGGTGGAGTGTTGTAACACCTCGGATGTAATTTTCCCAATTTGTACTCCAACACTTGCCGTTTCCGGCTTTAAGTTATTTTATTTTCTCGGGTTTGGGTTTTTTTTCTCCGTGTGTTGTTGTCATTGTCATGCATCTCATATCATGTCATCATGTGCATTGCTTTTGCATACGTGTTCGTCTCATGCATTCGAGCATTTTCCCCGTTGTCCGTTTTGCATTCCGGCGCTTCGTTCTCCTCCGGTGGTCATTTCTACCTTTCTTTCGTGTGTGGGGATTAAACATTTCTGGATTGGACAGAGACTTGCCAAGCGGCCTTGGTTTACTACCGGTAGACCGCCTGTCAAGTTTCGTATCATTTGGACTTCGTTTGATACTCCAACGGTTAACCGAGGGTCCGAAAAGGCCTCGTGTGTGTTGCAGCCCAACACCCCTCCATTTTGGCCCAAAACCCACCTAAGCCTTCTCCATCATCTAGATCGTTCGATCACGATCGCGTGGCCGAAAACCGCACCTCATTTGGACTCTCCTAGCTCCTCCTATGCCTATTTAAAGATCCCCCGAAAATCTCCTTCTCCTCCCCCCCCCCCGAAAACCCTAGATCCACCCCTCGCGCGCAC
>NC_057812.1:319166653-319196507 GCF_018294505.1 Triticum aestivum
GCCCGTCCCGCCGGCCCGCTCGGCCCGGCCGGGGCCCCCGAGGCCCAGCGGCTCCACCCCGCCTCCTCGCGCCCGAGGCGCCGCCTCCGCCCTGCCTTTCCTCGTCGCTGGTGGCCGCCGACCTCGCCGCCGGCCTGTGCAGCTACTCCGACAAAGATCCGGCTGCCACGTTTTCCGCGTCGGGAAACCCTAGATCCAGAGGTCGAATTCTACTAAGTCCCCGTGTTTTTCAGTTTCAAGTGCTCCTGTTCATCGTGTCGTATCTCCGTATCCGTAACTCCGTTTTTGGCATATAGCATATCAAAATATTCATCTCAGAGAGTACATCATTTCATTCCATTGCATCATTTTCTTTTGAGTTCATCTTGATGCCCGGAATGCTGTTAGAAGAGGTCTACTTGAGATATTGGTCAGATCTGCTACTCCATTTAACTTTTTGTCATTTTTGCCATGATTATTGTGTGCATGATATGCCCATGAGCTCTACATATGTTTTGTTAAGGGCTTTGTCATCTTTCTAGAGGTGCAACCCATGTATTTTTGTGATGTGCGTGGTGACTAGCACAAGCTTGCCAAGTGGTGCACTTGGTAATTCTGATTTCAGGGACTTAGCATTTCCACTAAGTCCTTGAGCTGTTTATCTCATATGGCCATATGTTCATGTTGTTTCCTAGTGATCCGTGCCTCTTTTGAGGATGATCAGTAAGGATGTTTTGCTAATCTTGTAATGATATATCCATCCATGTCTTTGTTTGCAATTATGGAGGACCCTAGCTTGAGTCAATCGAGCTCTACTTTTGCTACTTTGTGAATCTGGGCAGATTGTCAACTTGTTTGCAATTTTGCCGTTGATGTTGTAGTTGAACCGTGCATGGTATGCTATTGTTCTTGCCATGTATAGCTTGAATTTTGTGCATTCTTGATGCGTGTATGCTTAGCTTGTCATGACTTGCTCCGTAGTGAGTGCATCGAGCTCGTAAACATGCCTACTTGAGTTATGTTTTAGCATGTGCCAGTTTTCACTAAGTCTGAAAACTGATTATGTTTTTGCCATGTTCACATGCTTGCAATTGTATTTTCTGATCCCTTTTGGCTCAAGGTCACTAAGGGACTTTTGTTAAGCTCTTTGAGTAGCTCCATGCCATGCTTTACTTTGCCATGTTCAGGGTCTGTAGCATGTAGTTTTGTTGCTCCGAAGTGTGCTACCTGAACTGAAATTCCAGACAAGTGTTAACTTTACTAAGTCTGAAATCTGTTTGCCATATGCATTTTTGCCATGCTTGTTTGAACCTGCAATTGGATGAATTGGCCGTATCTTAGTTCTAGACTTTTGTTAAGCATCTTGAATGCATCCCTGCCATGTATTTTGTTGTCATGTTTGGGTGCTGTAGCATGCTCATCTCATTGCATTTAGATGGCTACTTGCTGTAAATCGCAGACCGGTGTCATATTTGAATTGCTTGCCTTTTCCAAACCGTAACTCCGATTCCAGCGTTCTTTATATCGTTTTCAAGCGATTTCATCTCATCTTTCCAGTGGCACACTTGGATTCCCAAGTTGATGCCAGGTTCATGCAATCCTTGTCAATTCTTGCATATGCATCCCGCATCGCATCCTGCATAGCATACCATCATCGCATCATATTGTTTGAGTTGCACGTGGTTGATTGTGTCCTTGTTGCTTGTTTGTCTTGTTTGGGTAGATCCGGGAGACGAGTTCGCTAACGAGGAGCCCATTGAGTTTGCTTTCGAGGATCCAGTCAACTCTGACAACTGTGCAGGCAAGATGATCATACCCTCAAAATCACTACTATCTTTGTTATGCTAGATTGCTCGCTCTTTTGCTATGCCAATGCTACGATGCCTACCACTTGCTTTCAAGCCTCCCAAATTGCCATGTCAAACCTCTAACCCACCTTGTCCTAGCAAACTGTTGATTGGCTATGTTACAGCTTTGCTCAGCCCCTCTTATAGCGTTGCTAGTTGCAGGTGAAGATTGGAGGCCTCCTTGTTGGGAACATTTATTTACTGTTGGGATATCATTATATTATATTATTATCTTAATGCATCTATATACTTGGTAAAGGGTGGAAGGCTCGGCCTCTTTCCTAGTGTTTTGTTCCACTCTTGCCGCCCTAGTTTCCGTCATATCGGTGTTATGTTCCCGGATTGTGCGTTCCTTACACAGTTGGGTTATAATGGGAACCCCTTGATAGTTTGCCTTGATTAAAGCTTCTCCAGCAATGTCCAACCTTGGTTTTACCATTTGCCACCTAGCCTCTTTTTCCCTTGGGTTTCCGGAGCCCGAGGGTCATCTTATTTAACCCCCCCGGGCCAGTGCTCCTCTGAGTGTTGGTCCAACCTAGAGCCCCTTGCAGCGCCACCTCGGGGAAACTCGAGGGCTGGTTTTAGTTGTACGGATTGCTTATCTGAGTGTGACCTAAGAACAAGATATGTGCAGCTCCTATCGGGATTTGTTGGCACATTCGGGCGGTGTTGCTGGTCTTGTTTTAACCTGTCAAAGTGTCTTGAAGAACCGAGATACCGAGTCTGATTGGAACGTCTTGGGAGGACGTCTGTTCCTTCATTGACCGTCAGAGCTTGCAGGGATTTGAACTTTCGAAAGTCGTGCCCGCGGTTATGGGCAGATGGGAATTTGTTAATGTCCGGTTGTAGATAACTTGAACCTTAACTTAACTAAAATGAATCAACTGAGTGTGTTACCGTGATGGCCTCTTCTCGGCGGAGTCCGGGAAGTGGACACGGTGTTGGAGTAATGTTTGCGCAGGTTGTTCTCTAGTTTCTCGCTCGCGCTTTGCCTCCTCTTCTCGCTCTCTTTTGCGAATAAGTTTAGCCACCATATTTTGCTAGTCGCTTTCTGCAACTCCACCTATTGTTACCCTGTCTTACCTATAAGCTTAAATAGTCTTGATCGCGAGGGTGCGAGATTGCTGAGTCCCTATGGATCATAGATTACCTATTACACCAGATGCAGGGCCCGATGATTCCGCTCCAGGAGACGCGTTTGAGCTCAAGTGGGAGTTCGACGAAGACTCTCAACGTTACTATGTTTCCTTTCCTGATGATCCGTAGTGGTGCCCAGTTGGGGGTGATCGGGACCGTGTCGCTTGTTGGGTTATCTTTTATTTTGGCGTCGTAGTCGGGCCATGAGTGTTTGGATGATGTAATGTTATTTATGTACTTGATTGACGTGGTGAGTGTAAGCCAACTATGTTATCTCCCCTTTTATTAACTATATTACATGGGATGTTGTGAAGATTGCCTAACTTGCGACATATGCCTTCAATGCGATTATGCCTCTAAGTCGTGCCTCGACACGTGGGAGATATAGTCGCATCGAGGGTGTTACACCTCCACCTGCGACTGTTCATCCACGGGCTCCTGTTCATCCAGCCTCCACCGCGCGCTACTCCACCGGCTACTGTTGAACCACCCCTCTCCATGGGCTCCTGTTCAACCACCCCTCCACGGGCTACTATTCATCCTGCCCTCCACCGTCTACTGTTCATCCTGCCCTCCATGGGGTGGTCCTGTTCATCCAGCCCTCCACGGGGTCCTGTTCATCCAGCCCCAACCGGCTCGATCGATCGGGGTCCTGTTCATCCAGAGGCAACACCACGGGGTCCTGTTTATCCACCCCCACCGGGAACTGTTCATCCACCCCCCCTTCAATGCTCACTATTCATCTAGAGGCAGCATCGATCGGCTTCAGTTAGCAGCAGTAGCGAAGGAATCACTCGATCAGGTTCAGTTAACAGCCATCAATCGATCGCTCGGGTTCAGTAACACGTAGCCTGCAGTGCAGTTCAGTTAGAGCCCAACGCCTCGCTCGGGTTCAGTTAGAGCCAATGCCTCGCACACACGCGCATACATGTACGAGAGAAACACGCATCGCTCAGCCCCCGACCTCCCATCGTAAGCGGGAACTCCCCGAAATTTTCCTCCCCTCGCTTCTACCTCGGTTTTTTTCGTCATGGACGGCCCAAAGAATGTCATGCAGCTGCGTCTCCGGCCCGCCCAGGACGAAAAGCCCATTTTCTGTCATGATTATTTGTCATAGAAGTAGGAGCCCACCACATCTATGATGATACCGGGTTTTGTCACAATTATCGTCATAGAAGTGTCATATGTATGACAGAAAAAAAATTCGTTCGGCCCAAAATGTCACGGATGTGTCTTTTTTTTGTAGTGCATGCCATATTCCTTTCTTCAAGTTCTTGTGCACTAAGTTTTTGTAATTTCTTCTTTTGCCAATATGATAAGCCGAGTGGGTACCCTGGCTGTGATTTTGTTTGAAGCAATGGCAATTCTTGTTTTACCATGTGCACTCTCCACTTCTTCTCTTAAGATTTGGTACTTGATTGACTTGCCTCATCGCCATTAGTAGCCAATGGCAATATTTTAATTGGCTCCTTCTCATTTGAGATCAGATCTTAAGTAGCACTCTTACGTCAATCTTTTTTAACACGATAAATTTGTTTGACCACCTCTTTCTTGTTCCTTGAGCTCGGGACCGATTCCTTATGATTGAAACGGTCTTTGACAGGTGATTGTTCAAATGTTGATGTTTTTGGAGCTGCATAATGTTTGTGAGATAGTCTAAAATAAGATGAAGAATGCGCCCTTGTATCATACTTGTCCCATGATGGATATGGATTTACATGATCATAGGAAGGTATCCATGGCATTGGCATTGGCGGCACAAAATATGGATATGAATATACCACATTAGAATTCTCATTTTTCCAATACCAATCCTTGGGGTTGCGCCTAGGGGGTGATCTTGATGCTTTTCCATTAGTTGGCCGATAAGCACTTTTCTCTTCACTCTTCTTTTGATATTTATCTAATAATTGTGCAAAAGTGACCTTGGATTTCTTGCACTTGTGCTTACTGCGGCCTTTATCTCCTTTGTCTTGACTTGCATCGATCTTTGGATTTTCTTGTTGCCCCCCAGTCCTTGGCGTATTCATTGTATCTTCGATAGAACTCATGCCTTCAAGAATATTTTCATTGTGCTCTTGAACAACTTTTTTACTTGAAAGCTTGATCCCATCACCTGTAGTTTTTAACTTCTCATCTTTAAAGGAATCGTGTTGAAGCAGCCGATTCAAAAACCTTTTTCGATTAGGACCAATCAGAATAGACTGGTCATCCCTTGGTATTTCAACAAATTTTAATCGTCCTTTATCAATGGCCGATTTAACTATTTGACGAAACATGTTGGAATCCTCAAAATTATGCTTGGACGAATCATGTAACTTGCAATACATTCGTCCTTGGATTGATGGCTTCACATGGTGATCAAGAACTTTAATGTAATTATTTTTCAGCAACAAATCAAATATTTGATCACACATGCTTGAATTGAAGGTATACTTCTTATTTTCTAGCCGATCTTGGTGTGCAAACGGCTTTGGAGTTGAGCAAACGAATGGTTCAGATTTAGAATCTCCCCATTCGGCTATGCATTGTGTTTTACACCCTATCTCTGATGTATTTGGATAAGATATTATATTAGCATCGGATTTTTCAAAAGAATTTGACCTTGGCTTTAAATTTCTGAAACAAAAATAGTTAGAATACACATGTCTCAATTGAGACCAAGTGCGAGCCAAGTAAGAAACAAGCAAAGCTACCCAATTAGATATGAAATTTTGATAAAGCAATGGGGAAAACTTTGGCTGCAATAATAGGTCACTATCGGTCTTTATAAATGGCACAATAGACTGACCGATATGTTCTATAATAGTTTTATTGCTAACAAGTAAATTTCCCTTCGTCATTGATCTTTCAAAATTACTTATGAGAATTTCTCTTATAGAAGCATCAACAATAAAGTTGCGACCAAACCGGAAGATAGGTAAATCACTTGCTAGACATACCTTTTCAAACACGTTGGGAGAGCATGATGGTTGCATTACTTGAACGATAGGTTGTTCCTCTTTCGAATAGCTCCCCAACACCTTGTCATCCTATTTTTCTAGAATAGATTTGGCATACGTAATATTTGATTTGGTCTTCTCAATAGCCGAATTAACTTTATTATCTGAATCACCATCTTCTTCGATAATTCTATCCACACCCAATGCTTTCTCTTTTTGGCGCAATCTAGCTTGGATTGCAGTAGAATTAATAGGCTTTCCATCTTTTATTAATTCATGTAGAACAACATTGCATTCATCCCAAAAAGACGTAAGACTTTTCTTAATGACCCAATCTGGATAGAATTGCCCCCCGACACTTTTAGACTCTTTCGGTAACGATATGTCATCGAAATTCTGTAATTGTGTTGGGGGGACATGATATGCCACGGTAGTAGGTGAAGGCATTTGTGCTCCTGTAGAAGTTTCACTTATTCGGCCATGACCATGAAGGTGGGGAGCTGAATTATGGACATCAATAGTTGCGTATGGTGCCAGAAAATTAGTAGCATGAGGTGTAGCATATGATGTTTGAGGGTAATTGGCCGAATAACTAGTAGTAGCATGGCCAATTCCCCTATCCACCAGCACGTTTGGATTAACAAACTGCAAGTTATTTGTCGATGAATAGAAAGTTGAAACACTTTGTTGCATCCTATTGGAAGTTCCTACATGGGGTATCTCAACTTGATTAAC
This sequence comes from Triticum aestivum, assembly GCF_018294505.1. Lineage (NCBI taxonomy): Eukaryota > Viridiplantae > Streptophyta > Magnoliopsida > Poales > Poaceae > Triticum > Triticum aestivum. The sequence continues at coordinate 319,173,294 of NC_057812.1, forward strand.
CGAACTCATCATGTTGTTCATCGGCATATAGATTTGTGGGGTTGTCGATGCATGGGAGTTGGGATACATATGTTGCATGTTGCTGAAATTATATGAAGTTGAAGCATGAATATTATTCTGAATCGGCTGTTGCACATAATTAGATACATTATTGATAAAACTAGGGCTAGCCGATACATTATGCTCGTTAGACGATCTAGCAACAACATATGCATTATTTGCATCTACATAAGTGAAGTGGGTATTCATATTACCTTTGTAGATGTCAAACCCTAGATGACGATCTCTTCGTGGCATGAACGGGCCGGAGACCGTTCAACGCTTCGTCCCCAGCGGAGTCGCCAAAAAGTGTGTTCACACACGAACATGTCACCGTGTACCTTCGACGCCGGGGGTGATGCACCGCTGCTCACGTCGAAGGAGACCCGCCGGAAGCACGGTACGCAAGACAATCCGGCGGGTGCTTTTGAGGACCCGAAACCCCACACGCCCGGGAGGGACCCCGTCAGGGCGTGCGGCGGCTGTGGGTTGCCCTAGATCGACCTGATCGCCCCTAGGGCCTCGAGGTTCGCCGCCCTGCAATGAAGAAGAAGAACAAGGGAGAGGGATAAAGGTAAAGGTAAAAGATGATAGATTGATATGTCGATTGTGTGTTGTTTCAATCGGCCGTCACCCCCAACATATATAAGAGGCAGTTGGACTTCCCGTATAAGCAAAGGATTTATCTAGGCTTTCCTTACAAGAAAATTACATCAATTCACGTCCAAAACCCTAGTCAAATTCGGACTGGTTTTATCCGAACTTTCCAAAACTGTTCGGTTTAAACTGGCTGTACTTTGAGGGTCCTTTTTGTGGTGAAAAACGACTGTTTCGACGAGACGAACAACTTTCATGTTGAACGTTTTTTCATCAGAGGTCATCTCGAGGGTCAAATCGCTCATGCAAGAAAGCTAATTATTCACGCAGTGCATCAGACATACCCACATATGTGTCTGGTTCCGGGCGTCATATTTTTGCTCACTGGAGGGTCGTGCTGTGTGGGCTCAAACTTTTGCGTATGACATTGGATGAGATGATCTTTATATCAAAATCGATCATTTCGACGAGACGAAGATAATACATGTAGATCAGTTTTCAATACGGGGCAGTCTTGGAGGCGTAATCAGCCGAATAGTGTTCTGAATACAAAATCTGAGTACTTCGAACACAACTTCGGCCTTAGAGATGATACTGGATGACTATTGCCAAAATATCAAAGTTTTTCCTTTTGACGATATGGAAGTTTCTCACTTTGAGAACTTCTCCATTTGAGGCCATCTTAATTAAGTTCTTCGCCGTGCCAAAATCTGGTGTCAACAGCTTGGCCCCTCGCGAGGCTCTTGAATGTTTGGTGATGAAGAGGGGCTATACGGGCCCGCTCGCAGAGCCACGACGTGTGCCGCGGGTAGGCAAGTCTGGGGACCCCCATTCCCAGAACAGCGACAGTAGCCCCTGGGCCCAATGCGCGCTCGGGCTTGGCTTCAAGGCGAAGCCAAAGGTCAAGTGGAGCGCTGCGGGCCCCAATAGCCTGCGGCCTTGGTCGACGCGTGGCGATTGATTGGACGTGGGCGCCTCCGTTTCCCCACACTGCCTTAGCAACTGCTCGGCTTGACAAGTCCCTGCGACATGCAAGGAAAACCATCATTACCTATGATCGTGGGGGGTACTGGTTGGCCATCTCCTCGTATAAATGGGAGGGGGCGGAGCCCCCGTCGCCCATCTTTCCTCTGCCTCTCCCGCTTATTCTCCTTCCTTGCTCCTCTCCTGCTACCAATGGCGTTGTCGAGGAGGTTCATTGTCGCGGAGAAGGAGAAGGCCCCTCGCGAGGGGCCCGGCTCTCCGGTGCCCAAGTGTGGACGCGGCCGTCCACGCAAGCACACCGCAACCCCCGCCACGGCCCCGCGCAGCCGTGGTGGTGCCGCTTCGCGGGATAGGGGTCGCTCCGGCCGTGGCGGCCCCGTTGACAAGGAGAGACGTGCCGTGGTCGCGCGGCCTCCCCGGCCATGCTTCCACTCAGCGGAGATGCTGCCGGAGTTCGTTGTCTGGTCGGTGAACCCGGCTGACAACTGGCTTCAGCTCCCGCGCTTCTTCGCTGACGAGCTGCCGGTCTCAGGTCCAGGCGGGCTTTGGCTATAGACAGACGGCTGCTGCAGGAGGGATTCCTGGGTCGCGGTCGAGGTCTCCTCCACAGGCAATATAGCTCTGGCCTGCGGTTGGCAGACGTTCGCCCGCGTGCGCGGCCTGGGCAGGCGGTGCACCCTCCACTTCAAGTACAACAGCGACGCGACCCTCTATGTGAGAGTGTTTGGGAAAGATGGTCACCGCGCCGGGTGCTGCCCTGAGGTGAACGGCGGCGAGGAGGTGCTCGGCCTTGGCGACGGCCGCGACGAGGATGAGGGCGAACCCGCCCATGGTGCTGGCCGCGTCTCGTCCGGCTATGGCAGCTCTTCCCCTAGCTACAGCTCCAGCAGAGGCGGCTACGACCAGCCGCCGTGCCCGCTTCGAAGATGGTGGCAGGTCGTCTCGTCGCTGCGCCTCCGTGAAGCGCGAGGAGGGGTCCGGCTGAGCTCGGGAAGGCGCTGGGGCCTACCCCCGTGGACCGTTGTAGTCGCCGCTTCTATTTTGTTCTTCTTTTCCTTCCTGCATCAGAAAGAAGCCAGAATGGGCCCCGGAGGGGCATGTGTCGAACTATGATCTCAATTATTATGTTATATTTGTCGTTCCTGTGCTGTGTCGCAACATTGTCGTTTTATGTAGGGATAACTTAGGTCGACTTGTTTTGAGTGGCCTTCTCCTCACGAGGCTCTTGCTTCCTGGTATCTCTCGAGGCCTCCTTGACCTGATATGCGCTTAGGAACTGCAAAAAAAATCGTCAAGAGGTTTATCGTTCACCCGGGGCTTCGTCATAGGTGCCCCTGGCCTTGACCCTACGCCTTGCGTCGCGATACCCGTGGGGCATGGACTAGGATAGGTGCGTCAGCTTGTGGGCTTGAATGAGGGTGCCTCGCGAAAAGACAGAAGGAGGAAGCTCGCGAAGGTATCTGCTCACCCCCCTCGCGAGGGACGCGAGGGAGAGTACAGGTCGACCAAAGAGACGAAGGTAGAAACAGAGGCAGAAAGCGATAAAACGGGATCAGCAAGAGACACCAGAAAGCAGATTTCAATCAAAAGAGGGGCGAGCCAACTTCGGAAAGCAAATGAAAAATCGCGTCCGGCACCTAGTCTAGTCTTCGACGTCTTCTCACCAGCACGGAACTAAGTGCTGCCACTCGGCGTGGGAGGGAGCCCCCGAGGCCCAAGGGCGGCTCTCCTGAGGCTCCGTGGTGTGTACAACCCCACTCATTATTATGTGAGAGTGTCACGGGCGGCGATTCTTCACAGGCTCGGGGCCTTGCTTCATAGGCACTGGGCCCTTCTTCACAGGCACCGGGCCTTCTTCACAGGCGCTGGGCCTTTCTTCACAGGCAGCGGGCCTTCTTCACAGGCATCGGGCCTTTCTTCATGGGTAGAACTTTCGGAGGTGTTGGATGTTCCAGGCGTTCTGGACGGGTACCCCGTCCTGCATCTCCAGGCGCGCGACACCAGCCCTGGAGACGTGGATGACCTTGAACGGGCCCTCCCACATGGATGAGAGATTACGCAACCCCTCTCGGGAGAGCACCCGCCTCAGGACGAGGTCACCCACCTCAAGAGTCCTGGAGCGGACGCTACGACAGTGGTACCGCCACAGCGCCTGCTGGTATCTTGCCGCCTGTAGTGCAGCTTCGCGGAGACGTACCTCCCCCAGCACGAGGTCCATCCCCCACGTGGCGTCCTGCTGCATCTCATCAAACGACAGGACCCATGCGGAGCAATGCTCGACCTCATGAGGGAGGACTACTTCTGCTCTGTAGACGAGGAAGAACGGGGTTTCTCCTGTTTGCTTGGTGGTGGTGGTGCAGATCGACCATAGCACGGACTGGAGCTCGTCGTGCCAGCCCATGCCGCAGGCTTCGAGCTTCTTCTTGAAGGTCCTGGTCTTAAGGCCCCTTAGGACCTCCGCGTTGGAGCATTCGGCCTGGCCATTGCTCCTGGGGTGTGCTACTGAGGCGTAGCAGATCTGCGTTCCAAGGTTAGCACAATCTGACTTGAAGAGATTACTAGTGAACTGCGAGCCGTTATCGGTGACGATGCGGTTGGGGACCCCAAAATGGCTCACAAGGCCCTTGATGAACTTGACCGCAGAGCCAGCTGGGATGGTGCGGACGGCTTCAACCTCCGGCCACTTAGTGAACTTGTCGATGGCGTCGTAGATGTACCGATAGCCTCCAGGCGCCCGAGGAAATGGGCCCAGAATATCCAGCCCCCAGACTGCGAACGGCCATGAGAGTGGAATGGTCTGGAGGCCCTGAGCTGGCTGATGGATCTGCTTGGCATGGAATTGGCAGGCCTCGCAGGACTTCACCAGCTCAGCCACATCGATTGAGCGCCGTAGGACAGTAGAATCCACTTCGGAATGCCTTGCTGATGAGGGTTCGCGATGACGAGTGGTGCCCGCAGCCCGCCGTGTATGACAGCTATCAGCTCTTTCCCCTGTTCCCTGGAGATACAACGCAGTGAAACATCATTTGGTCGCTTCCTGTATAACTCACCGTCCCGGATACAGTATGTTGTGGCTTGACGGGCCACGCGCTCCGTGTCCTCCTCCTTCTATGGCAACGTCCTTTGCTCAAGTGCGAGGAGTAGGCGTGCTCCCGAGCTCGGGCCACTGGCCGGGCTCCTATGGCAGGCGGCTGCGGGAGTTCCTCCTGAGGCTGAGCTATTCTTGAAAGCGATGCCATCGCTGATGGCTTGAAGAGCCACTCCTCGAAGACGCCAGACTCCTGGGGCTGTCGCTTGGATGCTCTCCTGGCAATGTCGTCAGCTTCCTTGTTGGTGCCACGGGGCACGTGCTGCAAAACCAGGCCCAGAAATTGCTTCTCCATCTTGCGCACCTCCGCGAGGTATGCTTCCATGTGCTCGTCCTTTGGCTCGTATACCTTGTTGGAGAAGTTGACGAGGAGCTGTGAGTCGCCCCTGATAATGAGACGCTTCACCCCCAGCGCCGCTGCAGCCTTTAGGCCGGCTATGAGGCCTTCGTATTCTGCAATGTTGTTGGAGACCTTCTCGCCCTGCTGGAAGCAGAGCTGCACGGTGTAGTGGAGCTTGTCCTGAGTGGGCGAGATGAGAACTGCTCCAGCCCCCGTGCCCTGGCGCGCGAAGGCACCATCGAAATACATGACCCAGCTGTCAGGCGCCTCGCTTCCTGGCGAGAGGGACCAGTCTTCGTCTTCTTCAAGCGGCAGGGCGTCTGTCCATTCTGCCACAAAATCAACGAGCGTGGCTCCCTTGATGACCCTGGTAGTACTGAACTCCAACTGGAATGCTTGCAACTTGATGTTCCATTTAGCGACTCTTCCAGCAGAGTTGGGATCCTGGGCACTCTCTCCAATGGGTAAGCTGAGACAACCTTGATGGGGTGGCCCTGGAAGTAGTGCCATAGCTTTCGCGAGGCCACCAGGAGCGTGAGTAGGAGCTTCTGAGGCATGGGGTACCGTGCTCTTGAATCCCACAACACTGTGCTGATGAAGTATACCGGGTGCTCGGCGAGGGTAGGTGCGCTGATGAGGCTTGCGCCCTCCTGGAGTTGGGGTACCTCCTGAGGAGAGGGGACCCCTAGTGCTTGATCGCTAGTCGGGGCCTTCACGGGTTTGGGGATGTCGTCCTGCTGAGCCTGATCCTCTATCGCTGCTGCTGCGGCCCTTGTGACACCCTTCTGGTCTTGTGTCATCTCTGCTGGAGGCGTGGCACGGCGCGATGCACCCTTGGATTGGTGTTCTTCCCGAACCACCACCAGAGCCGCGCTGGCTGAGTACGGGGTGGCGGCAAGATAGAGGACTAGGGGCTCGCGAGATCACGGCGTCACCATCACTAGAGGGCTGGTCAGGTATCTCTTGAGGTCTTGAAAAGCTTGGTCGGCCTCTGGGGTCCATTCGAATGGGCCCTTCTTTTTCATCAGCTTGAAGAAGGGTAGTACATGCTCTCCCAGTTTGGAGATGAAACGCCCTACCGTAGTCACCCGACCAGCCAACTTCTACATTTCCTTGAGGGTCTGTGGTGGACTCATGTCTTCAATGGCCTTGACCTTCTCCGGGTTTGCCTCGATCCCCCTGTGGGACACCAGAAAACCCAGTTGCTGGAAGGGACGCCAAACACGCATTTCTCCGGGTTGAGTCGCAAGTCCACCTGGCGAAGGCTTTCAAAGGTCTCTTCCAAGTCTTGGATCAAGGTCCCCGCCTCCCGAGACTTCACCACGATGTTGTCGACGTAGGCTTCTGCGTTTCTCCCGAGCTACCGCCCTAAGGCAATGTGCATGAGCCGTTGGTAGGTTGCGCCCGCGTTGTGTAGCCCGAACGACATGCAAGTGTAGCAGTACACCCCACATGGGGTCAGAAAGGCCGTCTTCTCCACATCTTCTACCGCCATCTTGATCTGGTGATATCCTAAGAACGCATCCAGGAAGCATAGCAACTCGCACTTGGTGGTGGAGTCGATGATCTAGTTGATGCGTGGAAGCGAGAACAGATCTTGGGGGCAGGCCTTGTTGAGGTTGGTGAAGTCGACGCACATCCACTCCTTCCCACCTTTCTTGGGGATGACGACGTGGTTTGCTAGCCACTCGGGGTACCGAACCTCGTGAATGACTCCCGCAGCCTCCAACTTGCGGGTTTCTTGGACCATGAAAGCTTGCTTCTCCATGGACTGCCGCCTCGCCTTCTGCTTCACGGGGCGTACGTTGGGGCACACCTTCATGTGGTGCTCTATTACCTCTCTTGGGACCCCTACCAGCTGATCGGGCTCCCAGGCTGTCAGGACCCCGACTCGATGCCACATCGATCTAGCATGTAACACCTCATATCGCTTTGCGGCCTCACGCACGGTATCCCCACGGGTGTCGCCTTACCTTTGCCCGGGACCGTTTGCGCATTTTGGCACACGTATATGATGGTGTTGCTAGCATCCATATGATAAAGAGCCCGGGCTGACATGGCTAGTCGTAAATTCAAAGTGGCACTAACTTACAGGGACAGGCATTCATGACCCAGCATCGAACGTGTCGGTCATCAGCGAGTGAATCCAGGCTGTAGCACTGGGCTAACAGGACTCCGGTGAACCGGGCTGTAGCGGGCTAGCAGGACTCCGGTATTCATCACGTGACATTTCCCCGAAGGGACAGACACAGGATCGAAGAAGGACACATGCTGGCCAGCCTAAGTGTTCCGGAGCAGTAGCAAGCTACCAGGGCTCAGTGGAAGCACTAGGAGACATTTCCCGGTAAGAGAGACTACTAGGAATAAACAACTAGACAGTCAGATCCCACACATAGCAATACACATTACACGTACGCATAACATGCAAGTATGTGCTGTACAACATGGCATCACAGCATAACTCAACAACTCATATAGATAAAGGCTCAGAAGAGCCGTCATAGCAATTATTGCAAACAGGGGTCACAAGACCCATCATACAGAGCATTCAAGCAACAAGCGGAAGCATTACATGTCTGGGTACAGACATCTACAAATGAAAAAGGCTGAAGAGCCTGACTATCTACAACATCCGATCAAGATCGTAGCTGAGGTACTAGCTACTAGTCGAAGTCCATGAGAACCCTAGTAAGACCGAAGTCTCCGCTGCAAAAACATAAATAAAGCAACATGAGTACAAAGGTACTCAGCAAGACTTACATCAGATCCTATCATACATGCATCTGTATCAAGGGGTAATGTGGGGTTTAGTTGCAGCAAGCCAGCTTTGACTCTGTGGCTATCCTGTTCTACGACTACCAGAAACTCTTGAGGTGAAACAACGAACACGAGTCCACTAATCACCACACAATACACTACTGTGGATTCATCCCCGTCTCCCTACGAGAAGGCCATCCATAGCACTCACACTTGTCTTGAGCATTTTATAGTATCCACTTCAAGTTGTCTATGTACCATGTAAGCATCCAAGAAGTCCATAACCGCGGACCCGGCTATTTGAATAGATCATGTTAACCCTGCAGGGGTGTACTTCTTCACACACGCTCTCGCCACTTACCGCCATGTACACGTCATGTATCTCGGCAACCTTCAAGCGGAAGCCTGGCGAGGGTGTCGGCCACGACCTGACTAACCACACAAGACTCTAGTCCAGGTTTATCGCCTATTCGGGTTCCATCCGCAAGGAGATCCGGCCGGGGTGTCGCTCACGGCCCCAAACGATGTGAGCAGGGTTCCCGAGCCCACCAACCGGGTGCCACTCGGTACACCGTGCCACGTGTGCCTAGTCTGTCCCAAGCCCACCCTGCCGGGTGCCACCTGGTAGAAAAATAGCACTACCTACAAACACCAGAAACTAGTTGCGACTCCTGGACAGAGATCAAGTCGGTTAATAAGTCGAGAGGGCTTGGAGCGCCCGGAGCCCAATGTGTGGTAGTATCGGGTCATTGGACGACATACATAGAACTCGGTGCTTAAGGACGGTTCCAGTGAGACAACCCACCATGTACTCCTACACGGCCTCTCACCGCTACCTTTACCAAATCGTGTTCACATACTTCACTCTCAGCATCAGAACATATCGTAACACTCCAATTCATTCCCAATGAACCAGACCTGACACAACTCTAAGCAATAGCAGGCATAGCATGGTAGGAACACAACAATGGCTTCAATCAACTCCTACACATGCTAGTGGGTTTCAACTATTTACTGTGGCAATGACAGGTCATGCAGAGGAATGGGTTCAACTACCGCAGCACAAAGTAGCAGATGAATCGTTGTTGTCCTAATGCAATAACTGAGAGCAGGAGCGAGAGAGTAGGGTTTTATCGAAATGAACAAGGGGGGTTGCTTGCCTGGTAAATCAACAAGGGAGGCACTGCTTCACAGACAGGTACTCTGGAACGTCTCCGGAGTAGGACCTATCGAGAAGGAACGGTGTCGGCAATCAATACACAATCATATGCAACAATATGATGCATGAGCATGGCATGTAGATGTGATGCTGTTTGAGCTAATGCAACTAGTAAACATTTGGTTTGAAGTCCATTTGAACCAAAGGTTCAAATGCATTTCTAAATTAAGTCTCTTATATATGCCCTAATGTGTTTTCCCATATTCAGCATGTATAAGTTGGTTTTTCATGCATGAAACTAGTACAGATGGAAAGGTTGCATTTTTCTGATAATTTTTCATATATAAATTATTTTAATCTGAGCTACGGTTGAATTTCTATGAATTTTTGAAGTTTAAATCATTTTCTGGATTTTCTGAATTATTTTAAATCCAGAAATCATATTATTGCGTCAGCATGACGTCATTACTACGTCAGCGGTCAACTGGCCTGGTCCGGGTCAAACCTGACGTGTGGGATCCACACGTCAGTGACATTGGGGTTAACCCCGAGTCAAACCCCGGGCTGATTAGCTTTGACTAATCCCTGGGCCCACTGGTCAGCGTCAGTAGGTGGGGATTAGTGCCTAATTGGCAAAACCACGTCAGCCCGCCGGAGTTCTGGCCAGCGGCGACCATTAGCGCGGCGGCGACTCGCCGGACTTGCGCTGCAGGCGGCGTTTGGTCGCGCGAAGACCACCGGGGCGTAGCCCGTCGTCATCCGCAACCAGAGGAGCTGATGGGGGGCTGCGGGGGCGCCGGAGCTCGCCGGAGCGAAGCTCGGGGCGGCCGCCGGAGTTCGGGCGCGAGCGGGATCGGGCTGCAGGGCATGGCAGGGGCTGCGGGCGGAGGCGTTGGCCTTCTGGGAGGCTACTGAGCGTGGTGGCCGGTGCAGGCACGGGCTGCGGTGGCTCTGGCCACGACGGCGAGGGGCTGCGGCGGCGATGGCTTCAGCCATGGTGGGGAACGGGGCTACAGCGCAGAAACGAGGGCGAGAAGAGAGGGGAAACGGGAAGAAGCTCACGGCGATCACGCAGAGCAGCACAGCGGGGTCGGGGAAGACCTGGTGACGGCGAATCGACGGCGGCGGACGGCGGAGCCCGAGGAGGAAGACGAGGGCGATAGCGGCGATGGAGGCCGTCCGGAGGTGCGTGGCTCGACGAGGAGCTTCAGGGCGAGGGGGCGGAGCTTCTGCGTGTGTCAGGGAGGCGAGGGGAGGTCGGTGGCGATGGCTATGGCGAACGGCGGCGGCGGTGGTTCTCGGGTGAGAGAGAGAGAGCAGGGGGAGAGGAGGAGGGCGAGGGAGAGGGAGTGAGAGCGGTGCGGGGCAGCGCGTGGCGACGTTCCGGACGTCCAGGCGTCGAGGGGGAGGACAGGCAGGCAGGTGCCGTGGCGGCACGGCGATGCGCACGCGCCGGCCACACGCCCCTGGCCTCCTGGCGGGAGGTGGAGGACGACTGGCGTCGGCCAGTCAGCTGGGCCGAGCTACTGGGCCGATCGGGTAAGTGGCCCAGGTAAGTTTCTCCCCCCTATTCAGTTTTCTTTTCTAATTTTCTGACATTTGTTTGATTTAATAAATATATTAAATCATTTAATTTTATTATGCTAATTTTTGCAGGAGCTAGATATATTATTCCAGAGCTCTTTTATAATTGGCATAATTTTTGGACCACATTTCATATATATAGAAATATATTTCCAATGCAAATATTTATCGAATTAATCCAAATGGCCAAAATAAATGTCCATGAGCTCTTAAAATTATTGTTTTGATTTTTATCTCTGACCAATATTTTTAGAGGGCATCATGAGCATTTTCTTGGACCCTTTTGGAGAAATTTTTATTTGGGTCATTTTCAAAAATGATTCTGAGGGTTCCACCAATCCTCATTTCAAATTTAAAAGAAATTTAAATATGATGCACAAATGGCTAACTAGCCTAGGTCATACCAGACTAGGGATGTGACAACTCGCCCCCACTTGAAAAAATCTCGTCCCGAGATTCAGGGGTCGACGGAAAGAAAGCGGGGTACTCCAGTCGAAGACGATCTTCTCGCTCCCAAGTAGCTTCTCTCTCGGAATGATGAGACCACTGAACTTTGAGAAACTTGATGTTCTGACGTCGAGTGACACGCTCTGCTTGATCAAGAATGCGAACCGGGTACTCTCGGTATGTGAGGTTATCTTGGAGATCAAGCGTTTCATGGTCCACTCCGCGGATGGGATCCGAGAAGCAACGCCTGAGTTGAGAGACGTGGAAGACATCATGAACTCGAGAAAGATGTGGGGGTAGTTCCAACTAGTAGGCAACCTCTCCTCGTTTAGCGAGAATACGAAAAGGACCAATGTAACGAGGAGCCAACTTGCCCTTGATACCGAAACGATGGGTACCCTTCAAAGGAGTAACCCGAAGGTAAGCTTGGTCGCCAATTTCATAAGTCACATCCTTATGATGACGATCGTACTGACTTTTCTGACAAGACTGGGCTGTTTTCAAATTCTCACGAATGATGCGAACTTGCTCTTCTGCCTCCTGGATCATATCCGGTCCAAGGAATTGTCTTTCACCGGTTTCTGACCAGTTCAAAGGTGTTCGACATCTTCGTCCATAGAGAACCTCAAAAGGAGCTTTCTTGAGGCTGGATTGGTAGCTATTGTTATAAGCAAACTCGGCGAAAGGAAGACATTTCTCCCAATCCATACCGAATGAGATAACGCAAGCTCTGAGCATGTCTTCGAGAATTTGATTGACTCGTTCCACCTGACCACTCGACTAAGGGTGGAAAGCGGTACTGAAGGAAAGATGGGTTCCCATGGCAGTTTGGAAACTCTCCCAGAAATGAGAAGTGAAAAGACTGCCACGGTCTGAATTGATCTCTAGTGGAACACCATGAAGTGACACTATTCGAGAAATATATAAGTCAGCAAGCTGACTAGCAGTGATATTTTCTCGAACAGGGAGGAAGTGAGCCACTTTGGAAAGACGATCAACGACTACGAAGATAGCGTTATTCCCTCTTTTGGTCCTGGGAAAGCCGGTAATGAAGTCCATACCAACTTTATCCCATTTCCATTCAGGAATAGCTAAAGGCTGAAGGGTGCCAGCAGGTCTTTGATGCTCTGCCTTAACGCGACGACAAACGTCACATTTAGCAATGAAATCAGCGATTTCTCTCTTCATCGTAGTCCACCAGAACCTCTGGCGTAGGTCCTGATACATCTTAGTACTACCAGGATGAATCGTGAGAGGGGATTCATGCGCCTCCTTAAGAATCAATTGTCGCAGATGTTGATTCTTGGGAACCACCAAGCGATTCTCAAAGAAAACAACACCACGATCATCCATAGAGAAACATCCACCAACTCCCTTCTTAATGTTTCTCTTGATCCGAGAAATTCCTGTGACTTGCTTTTGAGCAGCGATAATCCGATCTTCAAGATCAGGTTTCGCCACCAGGGTAGAAAGGAATCCGCGAGGAGCTATGTGAAGATTAAGCTTACAGAATTCCTCATGGAGAAGTGGTTGGCCTTGCTGCAACATGAGATTGTTGCAATAGGATTTACGGCTTAGAGCATCAGCCATGACATTGGCTTTGCCTGGGGTGTAGGTAATCCCTAGATCATAATCTGTAATCAACTCCAACCAACGTCTTTGCCTAAGGTTCAAATCTGGTTGGGTGAAGATATACTTGAGACTCTGGTGATCGGTGTAGATCTCGCAACGTTTACCAAGGAGGTAATGTCGCCAGGTCTTGAGTGCATAGACTACGGCCGCAAGCTCTAGATCATGTGTAGGATAATTCTCCTCATGTGGATGCAACTGTCGAGATGCATAGGTAATCACATGACGATCCTGCATAAGAATGCAACCTAGTCCCTGTCGTGAGGCGTCGCAGTAGATAATAAAGTCTTTAGTGAAATCCGGTGGCACAAGTATGGGAGCAGAAGTCAGGCGTCTTTTCAGTTCCTGAAAACTGTACTCACACTGTGGGGACCACTCGAACTTTTTATCTTTCTTGAGAAGTTCCGTGAGGGGTTTGGCTACTTTGGAGAAGTTTTCAACAAAGCGGCGACAATAACTGGCTAGACCAAGGAAGCTCCTAACTTGTTTCACTGTTTCAGGTGGAGTCCAATCGAGAACGGCCTTGACTCTCTCGGGATTGACAGCAATGCCCTTACCAGAGATTACGTGGCCTAGGTAGGTCACTTCTGGCAACCAAAATTCACACTTGGAGAACTTGGCATAAAGGCGGTGCTCTCTGAGTTTTTCTAACACAAGTCTAAGATGTTCGGCATGCTCTTCCTCGTTCTTCGAGTAAATAAGAATATCATCGAGGTAAACCACGACGAACTTATCTAAGTACTCCATGAAGATCGAGTTCATCAAGCGGGAGAATGTGGCTGGGGCGTTGGTTAGGCCAAAGGACATGACGGTGTACTCGTACTGACCATAACGAGTGACAAAAGCTGTCTTGGGAATGTCCCCGTTTCTGATCTTGATTTGGTGATATCCTAACCTCAAATCCATCTTGGAGAAGACTGAGGATCCAGCGAGCTGATCATACAGGTCGTTGATCCTGGGGAGTGGATACTTGTTCTTTATCGTGACCAAATTAACGGGACGATAATCAACGACCATCCGGTCCGTACCGTCTTTCTTCTTGACAAAGAGGACGGGGCAAGCCCAAGGAGAAGAACTAGGACGGATGAAACCCTTTTGCAAGGACTCATCGAGTTGTTTCTTAAGCTCGGCTAGTTCTAGGGGTGCCATCTTGTAAGGTCTCCGGGAGATTGGAGCTGTTCCTGGGATAAGATCTATGACGAACTCTACATCTCTGTCAGGTGGAACACCTGGCAGTTCCTCTGGAAAGACATCCGGAAAGTCGCGGACTACCGGGATATCTTCAAGGTCTGGAAGAGGGCTGGCATTAAGAGAATAGAGCTGACGCTTTGCAACTCTAGTGGAGACGGTGACTATCTTGCCAGATGGGTGTGTAAGTTGAACAGATCTTGTGTAACAATCAATTTTGGCATGATGAGCTGTCATCCAGTCCATACCCAAGATGATGTTAATATCTGAAGACTTGAGGGCTACAAGTGATGCAAGGAATACAAGTTTGTCAACAAGGATTTCGTTACCATGGCTTACACTAAAGGTTTGCCATTTGGATCCAGGAGTTTGGATGACTAGCGGAGTTGGCATATCACAAAATGACATGTTGTGCAAGTTAGCATAGCTTTCAGAAATGAAGGAGTGAGATGCTCCAGTATCGAATAGAACTGATGCTGGGTGACAATTGACGAGGAGTGTGCTAAGAACGACATCTGGATCATCATGAGCGTCTTTAGCTGAGGCGTGATGCACACGTCCACGTTCAGTGGAAACTGACTTGACACTGATCATCTTGCGTGATGGCTTAATACAGCTAACAGTCTTCTCGGCCTTGGGTGGAGCATAACTAGTCTGAGAGCAATCACGTGCATAGTGTCCTGGCTTCCCGCATGTGAAGCAAGTCCCTGAGGTTGGACGGGGACCCGCACTGACAAACGGTCTACCAGTAGGCCTGGGTGGAACATACGACTGAGCTGGAGGAGGCACCACATGAGATGACCTCGGTGTATAACCGGAAGGAAGAGCGGAGTTTGGAACCCAAATCCGGCGTTTTTGGGAACTAGAGCCAGAGGAGGATCCCAAATCACGAGTGTGCTTACGAGACTCCTCGTAAGTGAGCTGAGCTGTCTCTGCATTGATGGCCTTGTTCACAAGGGCTTGGAATGTATCACAATGATGCAGGTGAAGATCACGATGCAACTTGGGGTTGAGACCCTTCCGGAACCTAGCTTGCTTCTTGGCGTCCGTGGACACTTCTTCTGTGGCATAGCGGGCAAGGTTCTCGAACTCTCTGCTATAAGCATCAACAGCCATCTTACTCTGGGTGAGACTACAGAACTCTTCTCTCTTGCGATCAAGGAGGGCCTGGGGAATGTGATGCTCGCGAAAAGCCTCAGTGAAATCCTTCCAGGTAGGAATCTGGCCGGCTGGAAGCAAAGTCTCATAGTTCTGCCACCAAAGACTAGCAGGACCTTCCAGGTGGTATGTGGCATAAGTGACCTTGTCATCTTCAGCTACGCTCGCGGAACGCAGCTTATGGGTGATGCTACGGAGCCAGTCATCTGCATCGAGTGGCTCGATGGAATGATGAAAAGTAGGTGGGTGCAAGCGAATGAAGTCATGAATGGTAGCAGACCCTTTGAACTGATGTGCGGTGTTCTCCTCGATACGTGCCAACAAGCGGTTGGACTCACGCTTGTTCCTCTCCATCTCTAACATGAACTCTGTCAACGAAGGCTGGTCAGGAGGATCCTCATTCCTACCATCTCCATGGTTCTGGCTACGAGCGACGAAACTTCGCTTAGCTGATGACATCCTGAGAAACGAAACCAAGGACGAAATCAACATCAACTATCGACTGTAGAATGTAGGACAAGGAATTAGTATCACTCGAACTCCTAGGGAAATTCCGGCAGCATAACGGCAGTAAAATGCTCAGAATGAGACATCCTACTAAAAATGGGGTGGTAACATACTCAACATCACCACTCAAGGTTCTGGGATAGTACTAAACAGACTACACCGGAAGGACTCGAAACTGGGGTATGACTCTGATCAACCAGTCTTATGGAGCTACGGAGTAGTAACACGTGATCCTGATAGACGGAAGAGAAGCCTAGTTCCTTAACCCCGTCGGAAAGATAGGACGACTCAGATCAGAAGGTCATGAGGTATAAGGAGTAAAAAGAGCCTTACGTTCCAACCCACAAACAATTCCCTTACATAACTAAAGATTTTCTAGACTCAACTTCGACCAGTATGGCTTGGTAATCCTACAGGCAGTCAGGCTCTGATACCAAAGCTGTCAGGACCCCGACTCGATGCCACATCGATCTAGCATGTAACACCTCATATCGCTTTGCGGTCTCACGCACGGTATCCCCACGGGTGTCGCCTTACCTTTGCCCGGGACCGTTTGCGCATTTTGGCACACGTATATGTTGGTGTCGCTAGCATCCATATGATAAAGAGCCCGAGCTGACATGGCTAGTCGTAAATTCAAAGTGGCACTAACTTACAGGGACAGGCATTCATGACCCAGCATCGAACGTGTCGGTCATCAGCGAGTGAATCCAGGCTGTAGCACTGGGCTAACAGGACTCCGGTGAACCGGGCTGTAGCGGGCTAGCAGGACTCCGGTATTCATCGCGTGACATTTCCCCGAAGGGACAGACACAGGATCGAAGAAGGACACATGCCGGCCAGCCTAAGTGTTCCGGAGCAGTAGCAAGCTACCAGGGCTTAGTGGAAGCACTAGGAGACATTTCCTGGTAAGAGAGACTACTAGGAATAAACAACTAGACAGTCAGATCCCACACATAGCAATACACATTACACGTACGTATAACATGCAAGTATGTGCTGTACAACATGGCATCACAACATAACTCAACAACTCATATAGATAAAGGCTCAGAAGAGCCGTCATAGCAATTATTGCAAACAGGGGTCACAAGACCCATCATACAGAGCATTCAAGCAACAAGCGGAAGCATTACATGTCTGGGTACAGACATCTACAAATGAAAAAGGCTGAAGAGCCTGACTATCTACAACATCCGATCAAGATCGTAGCTGAGGTACTAGCTACTAGTCGAAGTCCATGAGAACCCTAGTAAGACCGATGTCTCCGCTGCAAAAACATAAATAAAGCAACATGAGTACAAAGGTACTCAGCAAGACTTACATCAGATCCTATCATACATGCATCTGTATCAAGGGGTAATGTGGGGTTTAGTTGCAGCAAGCCAGCTTTGACTCTGTGGCTATCCTGTTCTACGACTACCAGAAACTCTTGAGGTGAAACAACGAACACGAGTCCACTAATCACCACACAATACACTACTGTGGATTCATCCCCGTCTCCCTACGAGAAGGCCATCCATAGCACTCACACTTGTCTTGAGCATTTTATAGTATCCACTTCAAGTTGTCTATGTACCATGTAAGCATCCAAGAAGTCCATAACCGCGGACCCGGCTATTCGAATAGATCATGTTAACCCTGCAGGGGTGTACTTCTTCACACACGCTCTCGCCACTTACCGCCATGTACACGTCATGTATCTCGGCAACCTTCAAGCGGAAGCCTGGCGAGGGTGTCGGCCACGACCTGACTAACCACACAAGACTCTAGTCCAGGTTTATCGCCTATTCGGGTTCCATCCGCAAGGAGATCCGGCCGGGGTGTCGCTCACGGCCCCAAACGATGTGAGCAGGGTTCCCGAGCCCACCAACCGGGTGCCACTCAGTACACCGTGCCACGTGTGCCTAGTCTGTCCCAAGCCCACCCTGCCGGGTGCCACCTGGTAGAAAACTAGCACTACCTACAAACACCAGAAACTAGTTGCGACTCCTGGACAGAGATCAAGTCGGTTAATAAGTCAAGAGGGCTTGGAGCGCCCGGAGCCCAATGTGTGGTAGTATCGGGTCATTGGACGACATACATAGAACTCGGTGCTTAAGGACGGTTCCAGTGAGACAACCCACCATGTACTCCTACACGGCCTCTCACCGCTACCTTTACCAAATCGTGTTCACATACTTCACTCTCAGCATCAGAACATATCGTAACACTCCAATTCATTCCCAATGAACCAGACCTGACACAACTCTAAGCAATAGCAGGCATAGCATGGTAGGAACACAACAATGGCTTCAATCAACTCCTACACATGCTAGTGGGTTTCAACTATTTACTGTGGCAATGACAGGTCATGCAGAGGAATGGGTCCAACTACCGCAGCACAAAGTAGCAGATGAATCGTTGTCGTCCTAAGGCAATAACTGAGAGCAGGAGCGAGAGAGTAGGGTTTTATCGAAATGAACAAGGGGGGTTGCTTGCCTGGTAAATCAACAAGGGAGGCACTGCTTCATAGACAGGTACTCTGGAACGTCTCCGGAGTAGGACCTATCGAGAAGGAACGGTGCCGGCAATCAATACACAATCATATGCAACAATATGATGCATGAGCATGGCATGTAGATGTGATGCTATTTGAGCTAATGCAACTAGTAAACATTTGGTTTGAAGTCCATTTGAACCAAAGGTTCAAATGCATTTCTAAATTAAGTCTCTTATATATGCCCTAATGTGTTTTCCCATATTCAGCATGTATAAGTTGGTTTTTCATGCATGAAACTAGTACAGATGGAAAGGTTGCATTTTTCTGATAATTTTTCATATATAAATTATTTTAATCTGAGCTACGGTTGAATTTCTATGAATTTTTGAAGTTTAAATCATTTTCTGGATTTTCTGAATTATTTTAAATCCAGAAATCATATTATTGCGTCCACATGACGTCATTACTACGTCAGCGGTCAACTGGCCTGGTCCGGGTCAAACCTGACGTGTGGGATCCACACGTCAGTGACACTGGGGTTAACCCCGAGTCAAACCCCGGGCTGATTAGCTTTGACTAATCCCTGGGCCCACTGGTCAGCGTCAGTAGGTGGGGATTAGTGCCTAATTGGCAAAACCACGTCAGCCCGCCGGAGTTCTGGCCGGCGGCGACCATTAGCGCGGCGGCGACTCGCCGGACTTGCGCTGCAGGCGTCGTTTGGTCGCGCGAAGACCACCGGGGCGTAGCCCGTCGTCATCCGCAACCAGGGGAGCTGATGGGGGGCTGCGGGGGCGCCGGAGCTCGCCGGAGCGAAGCTCGGGGCGGCCGCCGGAGTTCGGGCGCGAGCGGGATCGGGCTGCAGGGCATGGCAGGGGCTGCGGGCGGAGGCGTTGGCCTTCTGGGAGGCTACTGAGCGCGGTGGCCGGTGCAGGCACGGGCTGCGGTGGCTCTGGCCACGACGGCAAGGGGCTGCGGCGGCGATGGCTTCGGCCATGGTGGGGAACGGGGCTACGGCGCGGAAACGAGGGGGAGAAGAGAGGGGAAACGGGAAGAAGCTCACGGCGATCACGCAGAGCAGCACAGCGGGGTCGGGGAAGACCTGGTGACGGCGAATCGACGGCGGCGGACGACGGAGCCCGAGGAGGAAGACGAGGGCGATAGCGGCGATGGAGGCCGTCCGGAGGTGCGTGGCTCGACGAGGAGCTTCAGGGCGAGGGGGCGGAGCTTCCGCGTGTGTCGGGGAGGCGAGGGGAGGTCGGTGGCGATGGCTATGGCGAACGGCGGCGGCGGTGGTTCTCGGGTGAGAGAGAGAGAGCAGGGGGAGAGGAGGAGGGCGAGGGAGAGGGAGTGAGAGCGGTGCGGGGCAGCGCGTGGCGACGTTCCGGACATCCAGGCGTCGAGGGGGAGGACAGGCAGGCAGGTGTCGTGGCGGCACGGCGATGCGCACGCGCCGGCCACACGCCCCTGGCCTCCTGGCGGGAGGTGGAGGACGACTGGCGTCGGCCAGTCAGCTGGGCCGAGCTACTGGGCCGATCGGGTAAGTGGCCCAGGTAAGTTTCTCCCCCCTATTCTGTTTTCTTTTCTAATTTTCTGACATTTGTTTGATTTAATAAATATATTAAATCATTTAATTTTATTATGCCAATTTTTGCAGGAGCAAGATATATTATTCCAGAGCTCTTTTATAATTGGCATAATTTTTGGACCATATTTCATATATATAGAAATATATTTCCAATGCAAATATTTATTGAATTAATCCAAATGGCCAAAATAAATGTCCATGAGCTCCTAAAATTATTGTTTTGATTTTTATCTCTGACCAATATTTTTAGAGGGCATCATGAGCATTTTCTTGGACCCTTTTGGAGAAATTTTTATTTGGGTCATTTTCAAAAATGATTCTGAGGGTTCCACCAATCCTCATTTCAAATTTAAAAGAAATTTAAATATGATGCACAAATGGCTAACTAGCCTAGGTCATACCAGACTAGGGATGTGACACAGGCGAACACTCCCTTGTCTGCATGCAAAAACTTCACTACCACCTCCTCCTAACCAGGCTGAAGGTTGGTGCCTATGGTAAAGGTTGCCCCTGAGGACCCGTCCTCCTTGACCAACACTAGCTTGGTTTCTGCCTTGTCCTGAGTGAAAAACTGCTTCTTCTTGGTTGGTGCAGATCCCTTGGCCTTGGAGGTATCCGCATCGGCGGGTCGTGCTGTCGCGGCGGCCTTGAGGGCGAGCTTGAGCGTTGCCAGGGCCTCCTTGGCGTCCCCCTTGATGGTGAGGACACCTTCGCTCCCTGGCATCTTCATGAGGTTGTAAGCAGGATGGGTTGCTGCCATGAACTGTGCCAGAGCTGGGTACCCAAGGACGGCATTGTATGGGAGGCCAATGTGGGCAATGTCGAAGTCGGTGAGCTCGGTGCGGTATTTATCGCGTGTGCCGAAGGTCACGGGGAGGCGGACTTGCCCCAGGGAGCAGGAGGAGCCTCCGCCAACCCCT
Organism: Triticum aestivum; assembly: GCF_018294505.1. NCBI lineage: Eukaryota > Viridiplantae > Streptophyta > Magnoliopsida > Poales > Poaceae > Triticum > Triticum aestivum. The sequence goes on from NC_057812.1 coordinate 319,193,758, forward strand.
GAGAAGGTCTTGCTGGGTTGGAGCCGCTCGAACGGTACTTGAAGGAGGCTCAAGGCTTCGACGAACAACACATTGAGGCCGGCGCCGCTGTCGACGAGCGTCTTGGTGATGGATATGTGGTAGATGGTGGGAGCGCACAGCATCGGGAGCGCACCCGAGGCGATGATGGAGGCGGGATGATCCTCTGAGTCATAGGTGAGGTCGGCCTCAGGCACGGCCCAGCCAGGCATAGCCCCCGGGCGCTTGGAAGTGGCGCCGATCTGGCGAAAGTACGGCTTGACATGCCGATCTGAGGGTGGTGCTTGCGAACAGCCGAGGAGAGCTGCGACGATGGGGGCCGCCGGTTCCCCAAAGTGAGTGATGAAGAGGTTGCGCAGCTCCTCCCAGGTGTCGACGGAAGACTCCGGCAAGTGGAGGAGCCAGGCGCGCGGCACGCCTACAAGGGTCATTGGGAACCAGTTGGCCATGATCTTGTCACCCCCGGCTTCCAGAACGGCCTCCTCCTAGGCCAGCAGGAAAGCCAACAGGTCTGCTGCGCCGGCGTAGCGTGGCGGCATCTCCGGCTTGAACTTGGGTGGCCACTGCACCTGCCGCAAGGCGGGGGCAAGGGCTCGGAGTCCCCGAGCGCCACCATCGGTGCCGGTAGATCCAGCTGGAGGGGCACCCACCATGGGGGAGCGGGCATGGAGATGGTGGAGCGCGAATCGACGGAAGAAATACTCCGGCGCACCCCTACCTGGCGCGCCAAATGTTGGATCACGGATTCGGGCAAAACCCTTAAGGTTCGAACACTAGGGTGCGCGCGAAGATCTCCCCCCTACCGATCCACGTCCTAGCTCGGCTAAGATCTTACGGACTAACTTGACGAACTTGCAACACAAAGGACACAAGATTTATACTGGTTCAGGCCACCGTTGTGGTGTAATACCCCACTCCAATGTGGTGGTGGTGGATTGCCTCTTGGGCCGAGGATGAACAGTACAAAGGGAAGAACAGCCTCCTCAGGTTGAGGTGTTCTTGTGCTTGGCAAACTTGTGCGTGTGTGGATTCGATTCACCCTTCATTCCTAGCTATGGTGGTGGCTAGTCCTATTTATAGAGGCCCTGGTCCTCTCCCCAAATATTGAGCGGGAAGGGAGCCAACAACGGCCAATTTGAAAGGGGACATCTAGTACAACTTATCCTAACAAAAGCAGTCTTCGCCGCCAAAGGCTCTGGTGGTGAGGCCGTCCTGGGCTCCATGGTGACCTCTGTCTTGCCGTCCTTCTAGTCTTGGTCTTGTTGCACTGATATGGAAACCTTTGCTTGAAGCCTCGGTACTCCGCGCTTGCACTTGCCCCCTTAGCACCAAAGAGGAAACAAGGACGATGTGCGCGCTGGCCCCTGCCTGGCGCCCGCCTAGTCTTGATCGTCATGGGTCACGTCACTAGAACCTCGTGAGGTTTGCCATTCCTTGATCTCTCCGCCCCTCGCGAGCCTGCCTGGCGTGGCCGCTGCTGAGGAGGTCTTATGTCGTCCGCCTCGCGAGGCTTGGCCCGTCGCGAGGGTATTGAATGTCTTGTTGATGAAGATGGGACATACAGGCCCGCCGTGAGACGTAGGCAGGCAAGTCTGGGGACCCCCGTTCCCAGAACGCCGAGAAAGTCATCTACTTGTTGCGGCGCTGACGTGGCTCTGTAGCTGGCCCGGGTGCATTGCAAGGAGGCCAGAGAAGAGAAGTTGGCGGCTCTCAAGGTTGCCAACACCAAGAAGCTTCAATTACAGTCCTTCCTGGAGACCTTCATCGACGCTGCAACCCGCATTGCAGACGGCATCGACCTTGATAGTTTCTTTGAGCCAGCAAGTCCTACTCCTGCCGAGTGAAAACTTGATAACTTGATTTTATTTGCCTTGGAATGCCGAGTGATCCTTTAATTGTTAAAACTCTTTTGGGCTTGATGCTCGAGTACTTCTGCCGGTGGTTCCGAACCTTTATTGATTTATCAAAATTTGGTTTTTCTTTCGAACATGGTTGCTTTGTCTTTATCACCTTCAGATTTGACTCGAGCGAATTGGGAATCATAACTGAATCTTCAAGTGAGAGGGTCGCTCTTCACTCGGAGTAGCCGTTGTACTTGTGGCGCAACTCCGAGTGTGACCAGACGTTGTACCTATGGCGCAGCTCTGAGTGTAGCCCGACGTTGTACTTGTGGTGCAGCTCCGAGAGCAGCCAGAAGTTTTACTGGTGGTGCACCTCTAAGAGCAGCCAGAAGTTTGTACTTGTGGCACAGCTGCAAGTGCGACCAGACATTGTACTAGTGGCGCAGCTCCGAGTGCAGCCGGACTTGTACTTGTGGCGCAGCTCAAGGTGCGTGGCCGAGCCTCCGAGTGAGAAGGTTGTTCTTCACCCAAAGTATATTTTGAAACTTAGGCGAGTAAGGGGTCGCAGCTAAGCCCCCCGACTAGGAGGATTGCTCTCCACTCGGAGTAGTTTTGAAACTTAGGCGAGTACTAGATTGCGGCTAAGCCCCCGAGTGGGAGGATTTCTCTCCACTCGGAGTAGTTTTGTAACTTAGGCGAATACGGGATCGCGGCTAAGCCCCGAGTGAGAGGATTGCTCTCCACTCAGAGTAGTTTTGTAACTTAGGTCAGTACGGGAACTCGGCTAAGCTCCCGATTGGGAGGATTTCTCTCCACTCGGAGTAGTTTTGTAACTTAGGCGAATACGGAATCGCGGCTAAGCCCCCAACTGGGAGGATTGCTCTCCACTTG